>NC_064265.1:23972719-24275219 GCF_003254725.2 Canis lupus dingo
ATCAGAACACCTGTGAGAAGCAGGCCAGGTAATGTGGAAGCAGGGAACAAATGCCACTTAATTCAACTTGAAGCCTCATAGAAAGAGCTTAGATACAAGGTAACCCCAGGATGGGTCTTGAAGAAAATGGATCTTGCTCTTCAAGTGACTGGCCAAGGCACAAAGACATCAATGAACAGGGGATTCAGGGTGAGTAGGTCTGCAGCCTGGGAGACAAAGGTTTGAAAAGATTCTGCAGCATCATCTTGGGGTCATTTGACACTAAGGACTTTGGACAGTCTCCAAGAGGTAGCAAGGAGCTGATAGATGGCTTTAAATAGGAGGGTTAAATGATTAAATCATAGTGCTTTTATTGGAAGTCACTCTGGGGACAGTGTAGGCTGAAGGGTAGGGAGTAAGCAGGATATGGGCCTATCGCCAGAGAAATCCAGTTAGAGTAATGTTACAACTGTGTAGATAAAAGAACAGAGGATCCAAACTAAAGAAGAAGCAATGAGAAGGAGGTAAGGAGCCAGATTAGGGCATTTCTAAAGGAAAATCTCAAAGACTTGGTAACCAATTAGATGTGTGGACAGTTGAGGGCAACTCAGATTTCTAGCTTGGAGAAATGGATGGGCGGTGATGCCAATAACGGAGCCAGAAAACATAAGAAGACAAATAGGTTTGATAGGCCAGGAAAGATTATTAGTTCATTTGGGGACATGTGAGTTTTGAAAGGTTTAAGGGAGATAGATAGCTGCATTAACAGCTGTGAAGGAAAACCAAAATATATCTTCCAGGGAATGCATAAGCCAAGAACCGTATTTGACTGTTTAAATTACTGAGAAAGCTCTTCAACTGCTCCAGTTGCTAAATATGAACTATGTCATAGGTAAAGCTGAAGTCTCATCTTTTTTGTTTGTGGGCTCTACTAAACCAAAATGGATTTAAAACTTAGTATTTAGACTATCTCAGCAAATATACACTGTCAGATTGAACTCTACTATCTCTGCAGCGGTTGCAATTCTGTACCTTTTACTGTTGGCACTTCTCCAATTGACTTCACTAGGACTGAATGCTAGCACACCCTCAATTCTTTTTCTTCTCCACAGGCACAATTTTATAGTATAACACAACCCTGGAGGAGAAGAGTACTCAGCTATGTGGTGAGAAATCAATCTCTCTCTTTCCCAAGAGATAAAAGTTAAGCTCCCTGGGCAAAGCAGACATTTGTAAAAACATGAAGAACCCATCAATCCACTGAATTCTCTGGGACCCTTGTCAAAGTGTAAAAGCATTTTTAGAAGAGATAGTAAGAAGAAACTTCTTAGGTTTCAAGGTGGATGTTTCTCCTGCATTATGCATCAGACTGTGGAATATGGAAAGGTTGAGAGTTTTTACACCAGGCATAGATGGCACCGTACTATTGTACCAAGATATGAATCTATCACTTTCAATGGCTTACGAAGACAAAGTACTCTGACTTAGAGACATCCCATGTCTGGCCTAATTTACTTTCCATTCTCCTCTTGCCTCTACCTTTTGCCATCCACATCCTCTAAGATACTCAAAGACACCCCTCCCCCTTTTTAGCTTCAATGACCCTGCTACACAAATTAGCAAACAGAATATTGTCTTTGTTCTTATCATATATGAGCCAATAATTCCTCCCCAGATGCCATTCTTTATATAAAACCCTGCCAGATCATTCACCCACAGAAATTATTCCTTTTTCATCCAGATGTGCACAGTCCTTTGCCTATATCTCCTGAATATTCTTATCCATTTCCAACCTATCCTACAATACCTTTTGCATACATTTATCATCTTCTTTGAGAGGAGGACAAGCCTGGTTTACTCCAAAGATCCTAGCATAATGGCTGTGTATATAGTCAGTGTTGCTTAAATATTGTTGAAGAAATGATTGATCATTGAGACTAAAGTAAAGATTTCATCAGAATGACTGTATCATTCTAGAAATATGTTAGATCTAGGATATCCCAGAAATGGGTAACTCAGGACCTTCAATGTGTTTCTCATGCCAGAAGAGGTTCATGCCATGGCCTTTGGTCTGGGGTGATACTAAAAGCCAGAGCCTAAGAAAAATATATAATGAGCATAACTTCCATTTTTAACATATTGGCTATCAATTTTCCTCTATATAATGATGTCAGATCAAAATTATATGATATTTTAAAGACTATATCATAAAAATTTTCTTATTATTTGTGTATTTCACTCATCAAAAGAAATGTATGTCTGATAAAGACATAAATCCAATTCTTATAATCAAATGCTTTGTTCATTGCATGGAAGTTATGAGAACTGCTGTGGTAAATCCTTTGCAGAGTAAAGAATTCATCTACAAAATCAAAGCATGAGAATAAATAATTCCCTCCTCGCCCTTCTTTCTTCTCTCCTCTCTCTCCTTTTCCCTCTCTCTTTTTTCTTTCTAATTTTCAGTAAATCTAGAATAAATTTAAATAAAGAACATTATTTAGTTGAACATAAGCCAACTTCAATGCAAGAGTGCATAGAGTCTTAAATCTGAGACATGGCTAGGGGCATGAGAAAGACATGGAAAACATATTTTTTCAAAGTAGTTCACTTAGTTTGCCCAGAAATAGGCCTGGTTAATTAGTAAGGGAGAAATACCCCAGACCCCTTAGAGTGCAGTGCCCTGCTTTGGCTATAATTCTTTGCAGATGCCACATTCTTAGATTGTTTCTCCATCCAGTACAGGTTAAGAGAACCAGGTACACAGACTAACAGGTCCCATTTCTTATCCATAGAGAGGGAACCCCCTGTTAAGGGACTGGATTAATATCCTAAAATAATCCAAAATTTCCCACATCACTTCTAGATCAGAGAATGAAGAGTATGACAGGACAGCTGACTAAAATGAACTAGACTAGTTTTACTCCTGTGCCACCGCCAGATAGTGAGCAAAACCCTTCCTCTAGTAGGCTGGAATTCACTAAGATTCCAGATGTAAACTCCACAGGGTTTCATGCATATAGAACTACAGAGTTCACTTAATAAATCTACTTTTTAGAACAAATGTCAGAACATTGGATTTTGTATGATAATACAATGGTGGATAGCATCTGTAGTAGACAGTTTCAAAATGGCCCTCACAATTCCCAACTCCTTGTATATACACGTTGTCTCATCCCTTTCTCTTGAGTGTGAGCAGAACAGATGATTTTAGATGTGATTAAGATCCATCATCAGTTGACTGTGAGTTAATCAAAATGGAGATTATCCTAGGTAAGCCTGACTTAGGCAAATTCTTAAAAGAGAGACTTTCCTGCTGCTCTAGAAGAAGCAAACTGCATGGTTGTAAGAGGCCCTATAGGAGAGGACATGTGGCATCAACCTGAGTGCAGCTGCTGGTTGCTGAGAAAAGTCCCTGGCTGATAGTTAGCAAGACAACAGAGACCTCAATCATAAAACCGAAAGGAATTAAATTCTGCTAACAACGACATGACCTTAGAGGAGAGCCTCAAGCCTCTGCAAAGACCATAGGCCCAGCTGAGGACTTGTTTGCAGCCTTGTGAGACCCTGAGCAGAAGACCCACCTGATCCTTGCCTAGATGTCTGGCCTACAGAAAATGTGAATTATTAAGCCACTAAGTTTGTGACAATTTACTACACAGGAAAAGAAAACTAATAAAGAACTATCTCTTTAAACATAAAGAATAAGAATAAAAGAGACTACAAGTAGCACAGAAAAAAATTTTTAAGAGTCTTTATAAACTTCTGTTTGGGGAGAGATATCTCTAGAATTCTAGCTATTTCCTTGAATGTTTTCATGTAATAGCCTTTTATAGACAGACTCGTACATAATGGAGCTCATTCTTTTTTATTGGCTAAATGCCTTTGCTGGTATTCTCCAAACTACAACCCAGCAAAGACTTAGGAAGATCTCCACTGTCCTACCTTATTCTTCCACCTTCCTGCAGCATTGGATTCATTACCCTTCTTTCTATGATTATAAAGTTAAGAGCTCTATGTTCCGTGATGAAAGCATAAAAGGAAAAATGGAAAAAAAGAAGAAAGGAAATATGAAAAGAAAAACCATTGCAGTTACCTCTGTAAAGGAAGTATTTCAATTTTAACAAATTTCCTTGGATCATTTTAAACAGGCTATACAGAAGTACATAAAGTACATGCAAATATGAATGAGTTTCTAAACTATTGTTATCCTGAATACTTTGACTAGAATGTCCTTGATAGAGTCACTGGGCTACAAACTTCCTTTAAAGTTTAAATCTTGTTTCACTAACCCCAAAGGAGAAGTATTCTGGCCAAATTTTGATATGACTAGAATATGTAGGCAAATTTACAGCTATGAAAACGTACCATTATGTATGTTTGAAAATGGACACTTGCTTCTGAAAGTTTTATATCCTCAAAAAAAAAAAAATGTGTTTTGCTCAAAAGGTACTCCATGACAAATATCTGTACTAAAAACTATTTTTAACATATGTACTTATGTCTTCTCTACTATACTTTCTCTTTGCAAGATTAATATTCATGTGCTTAATGCAAGAAGTCCACTCATAGAAGATTTTTTTTAAATACATCAAATATATTTAAAGAAAAACCACGTAGGAAAAACGAATTAGATCCAGGTTATGCTGTTAAAACTTAGTATGTGTGTGTGTGTGTGTGTGTGTGTCTGTCTGTCTGTTTTAGAGTGTTTCCAGTGAGAAGTGTGGGTACATGTAATGAGTCAAAAAAATTCATTGGCATTACTTTTTTGTCCTAAATAGTGTATACGTAGTTAATGTTAGCAAGGTTCTTAGTTTTTCTCAGTCTCACTGCACTTCAATTAAACACAAACCAGGAGAACATAATTCAAAAGTACATGTATTTTAGGGTAGTTTTACCATAAAAAGATTCATATTTTCCAATAGTTTTTAAAAATTATATTGGATATGAGAAAAATATTTTTCCAATTAATGGTCCACAATTGTCTTTCAATCTTGACAAAGAGCTCACTTAAATATCAAAAGGAAGAAATAACTATTATATAAATAATAAGGTGTCACCAGGTGATAAAATATATTATTAACTTCTTTTATGTTGCCCTGTGATAATGTTTCAACTAATAAATTAATAAGATTATGTTATGAGCTTTTATTATTGTATACTTACTTTTTTCCTGGGAGAAACTTTAAATGTTTTAGGTTTTATTATTTTCCGTTACAATATTAAGTCAGTAAGGCTAATAATAATACTGCATGGTGGTTAAGTTAACAAGGTGGTTTGCCAGGATTACTGTTTTTTCTCTTCATTTTTTTTTCATCAGGATTACACAATATAAAATAAAATAAGAAACTAAGATGACTATAAAGTGTACCTAACAAATAATCCAATGTACCAAGTAAACATATTACTTTTTGAGTATAATAACATCATTCACTTTCTGTAGAATTTTTATTTAGGTAGGTGGAAGTTTGGTGAATTTAAAACTTGCAAATAGTTTTGTCTTGCACAAGGAATTAATACTGTAAAAAATCAAGAGAAAGAAGGATGATCATAGGAAGAGTTTCAGGGAATGAAGTATACTTAAAATTTTGTCAATACAGAAAAGATAGCACAATAAGATAAAATACTTAGCCAGGGAAATGGTATGCCCATGATTCTAGATACAGCAAAATTTGAGGCTAAAAATGTGTTTAAAGTATTCTTTTAAATTTCAGATTATTCAAGTCATCCTACAATTCAAAAGAGAAGTAAATGAGAAAAATACAATCTTTTTCCCTGGAGTGGGGTTTGTTGGGATGAAGGGTATTCATTAGATGTAAAAAGAAAAAAGTCCTGCCAAAGTAAACCTTCATGTTACTCCTCATTTTGAAATTTGTTTCACTGATTTCATACAAAGTGGTTCCCTACAGGAATCCCCCAAGTCCCAACCAAGCACAGACCAAGCATGTTCTCCAAAAGTTTTAGGTTTAGGTTTTGGTTTTGGATTTTGGTTTTGTTTTCTAAATGCTGGTAGGTAATGATGGTCTTCCCAAATAAGAATTTAAAATTTCTAATCCATTTTAATTAACATTAATGTTTAGCTTTTTAAAAAGGAGCTATTCACTAGTACACCCATCTACATGCGCTCCAGTCATCAAATGTTAGAGTGACAGAAAGAGGCAAAGGTATCTCGTACTGATGGTCTAAAGCCCCTCTCATTATAACTGATATCTAAATATATTGCTGCAGTAATTCTCAGGGCTATGCTGGGATGACTCACTACACTATGCACTCCATTCAACTTTAAATGACAATGAGATAAGCAACTACCATTTACCAGTAACCTCGTTTTTAATAAATGCTTTTGGGATCCATGTTGAGAGTCTTTGGGGCTTAAATTTGCAACTTCAAGAAGAAACAGACAAACCAAACTAATCAGCTCCTAAGGTAACAATTAATAGTACCCACGTTCACACATGGTTAAAGACAGCAAGGGTGATTTTGTATGCTGTTCGGGTGGTGAAGGTAATGGCAGTGGCAGGGGCTATAAGTTTTATTACAGTATTTTCTCTTATTATCCAAAGAAGACACATTGGGCTGCACTTCACCAATACTGTCTGACACATGTAGAATATAAAAGGGAAGAGAACGACTAAAGCAAGAGTTAAAAACACTGTAAGAATAGCCACACCTTTTGCCCTGAGTAGGGTGGATATCAAAAATAAAAAATGAACAAAATCAGGTAAATTATTCGTCTCCCTCCCATGTAAACTTTTCCAACTATTCCTAAAGCACAAAGTCCAGGACTTTCTTCTCACCATAATGGGAATGTGTATATAGACTACTGGAGTGGAAATAGAATTAGAGGTGATCTCTCATGCCAGTTCCATGAAATACACCATCATAGTAAAAGAACAATGATACTTGAACCACAGAAGAGCCTTTAGAATAAAGGAGTTCCTATGAGTTTTGTGTAAGAGACAGAAAAAGGAAAGATAACACACAGAAGCAACATAAGCTAGGAGGAAGGTGAGGATATTCATATTGAAACCAACTAAGAGCATTTTTAGGGGTCAGAGTACAGAGTCCTAAGCCTGTTGGGAAGACCAACAGGCTCAATAAAGAGAGCTCCGGAAGCCTGGGAAGGAACGGGGACCTGACCGTGGTCCTGAAAGAGGACAACTTGCAGGTGATTCCAAACATCTCCAAACGTCCACAGGACACTAACTATATCCTTGTTTTCAACTATAGCTGAAACAAGCTAAACGTCTAATAATACTCACCCTCAAAAAAAAAAATTGGTGGAAACTTTCTCATACGATCAGCCTTTATAATGCCCAGCTCATCCCTCCCCAACAGTATATCCTAGAGTGAGGATAATCTCAGGACTGAGAGGTACGCTCTTCTAGCTTAAAGGCAGGAATCAAGATTCTGACAAACTCATAACGCTTAGAATTCTACAGAAAGCTTACAGTTGGCAATCCTGATTCTAGTTTGCGTGTCTCAAACTCTTATGGGAAACCATGCCTATCCGAAAGACCTCAAGGAATGATGCTCCATGGAAGCCTAACATTTCAAACTCACCCTGTAATCGAGACAGCCTTGAAACTCTAGGAAGGTAAGGTGGAAATTCACTAACATGGACATTCCCGCTCTCACCTCGTTAAGTTAATTTTTCAAAAATTTTCAAAAAAAAAAAAAAAAAACAGTCCCATAAAGAAGTGCCCGATCCAGGTCCCACACTGAACACGGGCGTCGGTCTTTCTTCAGGCTGCTTGCTGGCTCCCACAAACCCAGGAAGTCAAGGGGACCAACTACACCAATCCAAAGTGTTAACACTACACCGAACCATGGGTGGAAGGAAAGACGCCTTTGCAAAAACGGAAAGAATTTCACTCCGCCGGTGCAAAAAAAGAAGGTGGGAGAGAAAGTAATTTATACGTGAAAAATCATTCTCGGAAAATAGCACACAACTCGTCGAAGTGCAAGACTTACGTGTTCCGTCAAAACGGGTGGCGATGGTGTCGAGGAAGGTGTTCTGGGGCGCCAGTAATCCTTTCATAACCGGCATTTTTCCAGCGTGGTGTGAAATTCTCCATCAAAGTTTGTCCAGAAGGATGGTTCGGGAGGAAAGCGCCAAGAAGGGAGCAGGGGAGCGTGCTGACGGCAGCGGAGAGCAACCTGGCGTGGCGCTGGGGCCCATCCGGGGGAGGAGGATGGAAGCGGAGAGGGAGCGCGCTCCAGCCAACGCCGCTCCGGCTGGAGCCTCCCCGCGAGCGCTCCGAGCCCGCCCCGCACCTCCAGGCGCAGCCCGGCGCAGGCTCCCTCTCCCGCCCCCTCCGCCTCCGCCAGCCGCCGAAGCCCCCCCACCGCCCCTCCGCGGGCCTCGCACCCCCCGCCCCGCCCGGGAAGAGCCCGCCGTGGCCCGGGGCGCCGCGCCCTGACCTCAGGCGCTGGGGGCGCGGAGGACGGCGCTCGCTGCAGGGCGAGGCCGGGTGGCGCCCAACCTCCCGGTTTCCAAGGGGCGCGGGGAAACGCGCGCGAGCTCGACTCCCACCCCCCAGGAGCCAGTGAACAAAGACCCCTTTGTTCCCGCTCCGTCCCTCTCCCGGGGAGACCGGAGTCCCGTGGGTGTGGTACTGGAGAAGGGGAGGAGACAGGTTGGGGCAGGTACCCGGGAGCCTGGGAGGGGGCAGCCCCCCCCCTCCCCCGTGGTGTCCGAGAGAACCGAGGCAGCCGGGCGCCTGCGGGGGGAGGTGGCCCCCTTCCGGCACACCTGCCGCGGCGAGTGCCCGAGCCTGCAGCAGGGCAGCTCCGAGTTAGTCGCGCGGCCCCCTCCCCAGCGACCCGGGTCTTGCAGCCTGAAAACTAGTCCAAAGCTCCTGGGTTTTTCCACCTCTCCTTCCCGGGTTCAAAAGCGGGTATTTCGGTCCCGCTCTCCAAATTGCCCGTGGCCTTCCCAAGCCGTTCTAAACTAAAAGAAAACAATAAGAGGTTTTTTGGGGGTTTTTTGTGTGTGTGTGTGTTTTTTTTGGGGGGGGGGGTTGTTTCTTAATGGACGATGCATAACCGGTTTCTCACTCTCGGATGAAATGTAAATAAAACATTCCTAGAAAAGTTTTCTGTTTTTATTGATTTGCAAAATGCACTGTTAAGTGCAAGCAGCAAGGTTGCCTCGTAAGACAAGCCACCAGCTTCCACAGCCAGCAGCCTAGGCCGCCTCCTCCCCAGCACCCGACAACCCCCACCCGCCCCACGGCGAGGCTGCCTCCGACGCTGGAGCCTCCGGCTGGAAAGCCTGGCCGAGTCCCCGGAGCGGCAGGTGTCGCGGAAAACGAAAGCGGGCTCTCGGTGCCCTTGTCCCCTTTGCCACGCGGGGACCCGGGGCTGCCGGCGCTCCGCCCAGGGAAGCCCGGCCCACGCCTGGCGCGGAGGAGGCCCCGCGCTGGGAGCTGCGGCGCCCGCACAAGGGAAGGAGACGTGGAGGGAAAAGTTGGGAGCCCAGGGACGGAAAAACAGCCGTCCGCCAGGTGCCGGCGCACCCGGAAGGGAGGGAGGGAGGGGGCGAGCGAACAGGTGTGCAGCCTCGGCGAGGGGCAGCTCGCGTCCCCGCCGCCTGCGAGCTCCCGCGCGGCCGGAGCCGGGAGCGGGGAGCGGGGAGCGGGGCGGGGGGAGGGGACGGGCTCCTGGGGCGAAGGGGAGACCCTGAGGCTGTCGTCACGGCCGCCCGGGGCTGCGGGGGGGCGGGGTGGAAGCCTCCCCCGCACCCCGCCCCCAGTCCCTCTTCCTCGGTGATGCACTTCCTGCGGCCGAGGATTCCCTTTGTGTTGAAATTCAAGAAGATCCGGCTGCGGCGCGCGGCCTGCGGGGCCCGGGGGCGCGGGCCGGGGCGGGGACTCCGGCGTGGGCGGCGCGGGGCGGCGACCGCGAGGCCGGGCCTTGTCGGGGGTCCCCGCCCCCCGGGCCCCGCCAGCCGCGCGCCCCCCCCCAGCCTCGCGTCCCGAGCCGGCTGCGCGGTGGGGAAACGGAGCCCTCGGGGGCGGTGTCCCCCACGCGGCGCGCCCAGACTCCTGCGGGCGGCTCCGTTGGCTCCCTCGTGGGCAGAGTGGGGAAGAGGCCAGAGGGAGCCCCTGCTTCTGTTTGGGCGGCGCGCCGCGTCCTAGAAAACCCGGGCTGCTGCTGTGGATGTGAAAGCCGGAAAAACGCCCCGCATCTAGTGGCTTGAAGTTCAGCAGGAAATAACATCAGGTGTAAACCAGCATTCGGGTTCATAAAATGTGCACTGTAGAGCTGGGTGTCTGTGTGTGTAAAAACGGTTGGCTCGTGGCCTTGATCTTCGTTGCCAAACGCATGCAACGAGAAAGGAGAGGGGCTTAAGAAAGGCAACCCCAGAGAAAGCCTAGGTTTTATGGGGGGGGGGGGGGGAAAGCTCAGCATTTATCACTCACTGTCTTAGTCGTTTCTCCAGTACCTACTGTGTGTGAGGGACTGTACTAGACATGACAAGATTTCTCCCCTAAAATCATAGTCCAGCCTCGGATCATACTGAATCCTACTGGTCGGTAGTAGATGGCTTTCACCACCTCTTACGTGCTTACATCCCCACCAAGAAGTCTTCAAGACCGTCATCACCACTCTGGTCTTGGAATCCACGCCTTCCCTGAGTATCCCAAGAGACAGGAATTAGGAACTACCAGTTTCTAACTACCTGGTCCAGAAACTGCCAGGACTAAAGCAGGCACAGAATCCAGATTCAAAGGGAAGGAACAGAAATCCATGTATTAAAAATCTCCAAGTCGATTGTTAGTATTTCAAGTTTCAAAGGAGATTGCCTTATGACAGTATTCCAAAATTTGATTTAAAAACCTAATTTCACCTATTCTAAATATTTCCATAACAATTTGGGATTTAGGGGTACAAAATCTTGGCTCGAGTCCGTAATTCTTTATACGGAAAATGTTAAGAAACAAGTGTAAAAAAAAAAAAAAAGACACAAGTGTAAAAATATACATTGAAATCCCTTGAGAACTAAAACCATGTATAAATGGCAACGGTTACTGTTTTCTTTCATGTTTGTTCTCTCATGTTGGTGGAGGTCATGGAGAGGATGTGACCACTGGTTGACCCCGGAGCTGGTCTCCAATCAGAGACTCCTCACTTTCCCCCTATCCTTGTAAAGTATTTTCTGCCTACCTTTCCCACAGCCTGGAGCTGTTTTCAATGGCACAGACTTGAGAAAGCAAGCTTTTAAGCCGTAGCTAAGATTTTGGTGGGTGGATGCCAACATCTATTCGTTTTGCAGCTACTCAAGACAAGCCTAGTATGTAAGTCCTTCTGCTGGTTAAACCTGCCACCTACTACTCTGGAGTGGCCTGCCCTTTTCTTTGGTTTCTCCTTGCCCTCTGCATACAGGATTCATTTAAGGTTTTACCTGGGGAACTCCTGAGGTTTCAAAACAACATCTCAACATTTCATGCTGTCTTTTCAGTCTGGATGAAATTGAAAAGGGGCTTCAGAAACCACCCACCCACCTCCACATCTGTTTGATGGTTTTAGGTCTTCTTCATGTCCAGTTTTAAATTATAGCATTCATTCAATACCATGGTACAAATAAATGTTTCATTGATGTCCATAGGCTTTGAAAACATTGTTAAACTTTTTCTGGCAACAAGAACTTTTGCCCTCAGAGGAGAAGTAGCTATTTTAATTTATAGGCTGGTAAAAAAAAAAAAAAAAAAAGAATGTCTACTCAAAAGTGTGGTGTTTTGGTTTTACCTCTACCACTTATCCCCTTTGTGACTTTGTCACTACCTTGGGAAAGTCATTTAATCTTTGTGACTTAATACTCCCTCATCTGTAAAACTGGAATAATACTTTCCCTACCTTCTTCACCGAGTAGAAGAAAATATTTGTGAAAAATCTTTGAAACCTGTAATGTGCAGCACATGATATAAAGCATTATTACAAACATCAATTTCTCCTTTTTTGTTGTTTTCTAACACCTAATTCAAAGTTATTTATACACAATAAATATCATTGACTGTTACAATATATGGTCTTATTAACTCAGAACACATTCATGTATTAATAACCCATCACAACCTATGGCTTCTGAGTTTTTCCTTCTAAATATAAATGACTCTAGAAGCTCAGAAGGAAAATCAAGTTCATTCATTTCTTTTACTAATGCTCTTGAGTTGTCCTGCTGTGATCCAACTAAACTGGATTCTGGTGGTATGGTTACTGCCTCCTGTTCCCAAAATACATTCAATGTGTATAGAAACTGGAATATTCTGGCAAAAACTTCCAGAGTTATGATCACAGTCAGGATAATCTAGATTATACTTCAATAAAAATATAAAATCTCAGTGGCTTTTTACAGCAATGCTATTTCCTGCTCACTCTACATTTCCAACATGACTTGGCAAGTACCTCTGCTCATTACTAGGGTCCAGATTGATGGAAACTCTGCTCAAAATGTTTTCCCTGATAAGAAAAAGAAAATATGATAGAACATACACTGTTTTAACACCTCTGCTCACAACCTAATGGGTAAAAGGAGTCATGTGACAATTTGAATTTGAAAAGAGTGGTAAAATACAATTTGTTTTGTACCCAGTCTTAATTTATAAAGGTGATGACAGAGAGGTCAATGCCATTGAAAGAGAAGTTTAATATCACTTACAATTTCCCTAGAAATGAGAGGCAAGACTCACGATGCAGAGCCACAGAGGGAACACCAAGGAAACAGAAGCAAGAGTGAGGGGAGCTCCTAGGTCACAGCTTTTACTGGGATTTCTGTGGGAAAGGCAAAGCAGGACAGAGTTTAAGATTGGCTCATTTCAATAGTTGTGGTGGGATTTAGGCCATAGGGGTTGCACCTGGCCCTGTGGTGATTTAGGGCAGGGGAAATATTAACTTGACGTGAGAGATTTAGATAAGCTCATTGACCAATTATGCATATGGTCTTCCTCACCTATAAGATGGAGAGCTTTGGAAGTATTGTGTGAACCTTCATCTATTAGAGAGAAATAATACTCATACTCTACCTTGAACCTTGTGATAATTAAATGAGGTAATAATATAAAACACATATAATGGTATCCATAGTAAGAGCTCTATAAGCATAGGATATTATTTTAGGCTGTCCTGTGCAGACTCTCACTTTGGGAACTTAGGTCACTACAAACCTTTGGCAGCAGTCAGATAGCTGATTCCTAGGGGTTCAGGGATTCATCTAATAGCATCCTCAACTCTTGGTAAATTTTCACAATATTCAAGTCACACAGCCAAGAGTATAATCCAGACCACTTTGCATTCAGTTTATGTGAGCCTTTTCCGGAGGGTGGACAATAAAAACTGGAGCTAATATTTGCTTTATTCATTTATTAAACCTAACTATCTTTTCCTTACCTTGGAATGTTCTGTCACAGGAAACTTAACATTATGTCCTTTAGTGCCCATCCGCAGTTTTCAACATTCTGCTTAGGCCTCTTGAAAGAAACACTGCTCCAATTTCATCAGATCTTAATGGTGAACACCTTCAATTTCATCTTCTCTCATCTGCCAGTGATTTTATAACTTCATTCATCCTACCATCTTTCCTTTTCTCCCAAAAGATTAAGTGTTCTCTGTAAGAGTATCATACAACCCCCATAATTTTTCATAGTTGGCTTCTAGAACTCTATTCCATTTGTCAAACCTTCTCCCCTATGTATTTATTTCTCTAGTGGTTTGTCTCTTAACCTATAAATATTCCAGATTCTCTGACCTTATAAATAACCTTCCTTGATTTATGTAGTTATTCACATTTCCTTCACATTCAAATTTCCTGAAAATTAGCCCTTAGTTACCATGACCAGTTTCTTACTTCCTCATTTCCTTATCAACCCTTTATAATCTGAATTTTTTTTTAAAGATTGTATTTATTTATTCATGAGAGACACAGAGAGAGAAACAGAGACATAGGCAGAGGAGAAGCAGGCTCCCTGCAGGGAACTTAATGTGGGACTCTATCCCAGGACACCAGGATCAGGACCTGAGCCAAAGGCAGATGCTCAACCACTGAGCCACCCAGGTGACTCTATAATCTGGATTTTTCTTCAACCATTTTACCAAGATGTCTCTTGTAAAGCCATTGATGACCATTGATGACCTCTTGTTAAAGTCATTAGTTTATTTTTCTAAACTAATGGACATTTTCAGCACATATATTCCTGATGTTTTTTTCCCTGCATTTGATCCTGCCAATAATTCTTTTTTAAAACTCTCTACTTCAGGGATCCCTGGGTGGCGCAGCGGTTTGGCGCCTGCCTTTGGCCCAGGGCGCGATCCTGGAGACCCGGGATCGAATCCCACGTCGGGCTCCCTGCATGGAGCCTGCTTCTCCTCTGCCTATGTCTCTGACTCTCTCTCTCTCTCCGTGTGTGACTATCATAAATAAATAAAAATTAAAAAAAAAAAACTCTCTACTTCATAAATTTCTAAGATAGCAAACTTTCTTGTCTTGGAAAAAAAGCCCCTTACCTGTTGAATTTTTAATTTTCATTAAAAAAAAAAAGCTTTCTTCAACTTTTCTTCATATTTCATCATTCTTCAAGATTCCATAAACTAGATTACTAAATATTTTCATCTCAAGTGCTGTCATATCTGAAATATCTCCTCTATGAAAACAGTTTTCAAATATTTAATATGAAGCCAAGGCCTTTCCTCTAAGCTTCTGATAACATCCAACTGTGCGTTTTATTTTACACTTTGACTATTTCTCCCACACAAACTTTTGCATCCATCATTAAGTAGGAAGACATCCCTCTTCTTTCTTTCTTTCTTTTTTTTTAAGATTTATTTATTTATTAGAGAGAGATAGACTGAGAGATAGAGAGAGAAAGAAAGAGCAGGGAGAGGAGGAGAGGGAGAGGGACAAGCAGGCTCTATGCTGAGTGCAGAGCCTGACATGGGCCTTGATCCCACAACCCGGAGATCACAACCTGAGCTGAAATCAAGAGTCAGAAACTCAATGGACTGAGCCAACCAGGGAACCCCCTTCTTATATCTTAGTCCCAACACCCATCATATCCTTAGGCCCTTATTTTATCTCCTAATTATATCTTAAAGAATCTCTAATTTTTCCATCTAATCAATACCTAGTTCTGGTCTTTCCCATGTCTTATGTGAACTCCTGCAATGCCTCCTAAGTGGTTCCCTTACCTAAAAGTTTATCTACCTCAAAACCATTCTTGACATTCCAGCTAGCATTGATCTCATTAAAAGGTAAGCCCATCATGTCACTCCTCATGCTGTCCGGAGGGTAAAGTCAAATGTCTATTTTCTGAGCTCAGTTTATTTCTTCATGATGCATTTCTCATCATACTCAAATTTTTTGTGCAAGGAAAACAAAATTCCTAGAAGTTCCCAAAACATGCAATGCTCTTCAGAAGCCTGTGACTTTGATCATACTATCCTCACTTCCTGGAAAGCACTTTTTAAACCTCCTTAGCATGACTAACACACACATACCCACGTTCTACTCCTGCCTAATTTGGATGCACCTTAAAATGGAGTCATTTTGCTTTCAGAACAGCTGTTGTATATCAGTTGTATATAATCTGACCTAGTTTTACTTCTGTGCTTTTAAGTAAGTTACTTAGCTTTTCTGAATCTCATGGGAATTATAATAACATACATTTCACAGAGCAATTGTGAGGGATAAATGAGAAAAGACAAAGAAATCAACAAGGCCAATGTCCACCATGTACTCATTGTGGTATTCCCATTGTAACTAACATGATCTCTGGCACATTGTAGTCATGTAAATACTTGTTGAAAGAATAAAAGTCAGTTATCACAATTATTAGTTCATTCATTTCACCCATATATTACTTTCTATTTATTAGTTTATCTCTCCGTCTTTTGCCCCACCAAGCTTTTGAAGGTTTATTATCTTAAGAAGACTGTCTTATCCAATCTTTTATTCAAAAAAATCTGGCATAAGGAGTATTTAAAAATGTTTGATGAATGAATAATGAGTAAATGGATGGATGAAATTATTCTATAGCAGGTCTTCCTCAGCAGCAAATCTCGACACTGACTTCACAGCTCCTTCATTACAATTCCCTTTGCTATCCAATCTCTTCTCCTTCCCCTGATTCACTGATATCCTGACTGTAGGTGTGGGTGTGTGGGAGTTCCCTTTTGATTTATTTATTTATAAACCACATACATTTTAACTTAAAGAAAATATTCCAAGTGTTTTCCCTATACTGCTGGATTGATAATTTATAGGCAGAAAATGAAGAGAGGAGTTTGTATGTGATCTAAACTTCCCTGATCAGATTATTGAGCAGGCATTTTCTAATGTGTATTTATACAACAGACACTTTCTAAAGTACATAAGAATAATGTACACTCTTTAAATCACAAAAATTTCGAGCTATAGAATCATTCTTCTATAACCTTTCACAATGAATCCAAGGCAAGCTCCGATGACTCTGTCCTGCACTGGGTGCTCCCAGTACAGGACACCCATATGACACCCATATTTTTAAAAAGAGGGCTCCAGTTGTTGAATGTTTGTTAAGTTGAATGGACTACACATATTAACAGATAAGTGAATATTTGGGAAAAGTGAGGTGATGTAATTTCTCCTTGATAAAATGAACTTATTCATAAAGTAATGTCTTCCTACTTTTAAAACTATTTCAAGACAGTTCACTATTTAAAACAGACACAGAAAGTTAGTTTAAATGAAGTATATAATATGAGTGGTGGGATTATAAGAACTTTTATTGCTTCTTTATAGCTTGACATGTTTTCCAGATTTTCCCATGAATATGTATTACTCTATAATGAAATCTAAAATACACTCAGAAAAATCAGAAATTATATAATGGAGGGGCAACTGGGTGGCTCAGTCGGTTAAGTATCTGACTCTTGATCTCATCTCAGGTCTTGATCTCAGAGTCGTGAGTTCAAGCCCTGAAAAGAAAAAAAATTATATAAAGGAAAGAGCAATTTATTGTACAAGAAATGTGATTTTACTCATCTGAACGTTAAATTAAGCTCTGAGTTAAGTAGAGGCCAAAATAGGGTTTGGTTAATATATAAGTATCTCAGTCATTTGGGTGAGATCAAAATCTGTCTTGGTGCTAAAAAAGAAACTATTATTTAGTTTTTCCAAGTATCAAAAATGATAGTTTTTCACTATCATTTTTCTTTTTTTTTTTTCACTATCATTTTTCCAAGAAGAAACTATCATTTAGTTTTATTGAAATAACAAGATATTGGGCATCAAAAACTCAGGTTCCACTACAGACTCATTCTCAACTAATTTTGAGACTTTGAACAAATCATTTAATATCTCTGGGATTCATACAAACAAAGAAGGAAGAGAAGCTTTGGCTCTCCAAGGTCCCTTCCAGCTTTAATATAATGTGATTCGTGTTTAGGGAAAATATTTCAAAATAAGATAAGGGGTCATGTATTTACACTTGAAAATTGAACCCTTGCAACAATCCTGCTGCCCCTGAGAACTTAGAAGAAAAACTGTATCCGTTTGCTCACATACAGATAGAGACAATGCAGAGTCTTCTTGCTTAATGCATTAAAGATGAAAAGAGTGACTCTTACACCCTCCTTCCCTTCCTAGATTCTATCCTGGTTTCTGTTTTTAGACTTTCACACAAGAAAAAAATATATATATAAAGTCAGTCTTTTTCAAGTCTCCTGCTGCTCTTTTGTATGTATTTAAAACCCAATGTTTTAGCAAAAGATGAGAATAGATGCTCAGTGCTGATGTAAATGGCAATGCCGTCATCACTCAGCTAATGGAAAACAGAAATAAAAGGATACAGAGGGGGAAGGGAAGGGTCGAACTGTTCTAACTGATGAAGTAGATGTTTAAAAGTTATAAGTTCCTGGTAGTGAGACATCATGCTGTTTATTTCTTGTTTAATTTCATAGTGCTGGCTCAGTGATCTCTTTCTTTTCTGAATTGTAGTAGCACTATCCAAATTCTGTATTTGGTAATGTCTCATTAAATATCAAGACATGTGTTCTTTCAATATCTTCATTCTAGAAAATTTAGTTTCATTACCTTCCAAAGTCTGCATGCCTTGGGTCTTCTACCAGATCAGAGACATGTTAGGTACCAGCGTTGTATTTTAGATGCTTTGTGTCTTTCATGGTACCTAGCTTAAACTTTGATCTCTAGAGGTTTTCAATATAGACTTATGTGTTCTCCAAAAATAGTGGGTTATTTACACAGTGTGGGTTGGTTTAAGGAACTTAACTATGATCTCTATGTTGCCAACGTCTTCATTCCACTACTTCATTCACAATCCTTGAACTGCAGATTCATTTCAACTGCATTTTTTTATTACTTCCCCACCTCCACATCTACTTTACTAGCTAAGTGTTGTCTTCTCCCAGATTCAGCTCAAAATTCACTTTCTCTGAAAGACTTCTATTACTCCTTTCCCACCTTGGCCATCACTTTAACTTTCAAGATTCAGTTATTCCTTTGCTGCTTCCCAGTTTTGAAACATTTCTTATGTAATTCTGTTCTATAAATTTTGCTCCTAAATAGTTTGTAAGGAAAAGTGTTGAGTCACTTTCTTCATTTTGTGGAATATGCAAAGACTGGTATATTATAATAGCTTAATAAATACTAATTTCTTCCCTTGTAGCTGCCTTAAAATTTCAGGCAGTCAAAACATATTTTCAAATTACACTGGTAGGGCCTCCTGGGTGGCTCAGTTGGTTAAGCATCTGCCTTCGGTTCAGGTCATGATCTCTAGATCCTAGAATTAAGCCCCATACCAGGCTTCCTGCCCAGCAGGAAACTTCTCTCTCTCTCTCTCTCTCTCTCTCTCTCTGTCTCCTCCCTCTAACCCTCCCCACTGCCTGTTCTTTCTCTCTCTCAAATAAATAAAACAAAATTACACTGCTAAAGCTATTTCTAGTGGTGAGCTTGGCACTTGGGGATCATTGCCACTCTGCTGTATTCATTAATTCAAAGTGGAGTGCGGTAAAGTGACAAGAAATTCAATACAATTTTGAATCATAGGATGGCAAAACTAGACTACAGAGACCATACATTGAGTCTAGTAGAGGAGAGTGGTGCACTAAGATAAGCTATGACTTTTTCAAGGTCAAACAGTCAATTCAAGAGAGAATACTTATATCTAAATGGTCTCAGCAAAGTACCCTTGTGACTTTTCTTTATATCTCTGTTTTTCCTGGATTAATATTTTTTCAAACTATGAAGGATTATTAAGGTGTGTACTTCTTGATGCTCACACCCTTAACATGGCCACAGAAGATTAATTTCCTTCTTTTCCTTTGAGTTGTAGCTCTTCTGATAAAATATTCATGGCGGCTCATCTTTTGTAAATCACCTTTAAAGCTTCTCAACCTGAAGTATTTGTGCCCTGATGGATCATGGTATGTGGTAAAGTTATTTCTAAAGCCACAAGATGAAGAAGGCCCATCTTCTAGAAACTTGATTTTCATATTAAAATGAAGCTATATATTTCCTTTTTAATAAAAGGGTTTTTTAAATTATTTATTTATTTATTTTTATTTATTTTTTATTTTTGTTTTTTAAAATTTCAATGTTGTGGCCACTACTACAAGCTGTTCTTCCTGGAATACACATGCAGGCTGCCTTGAGGTTAGCAGGTCTCAAGACAAAAAGTTGACATTTAGAGGATGTAAGACTATCTAGTGAGTTGCAAAATATCCGCAATGTCAGTTTATGAAACTGTCTATAATTATTATGTACCTTGTGTTTCAACTTTGACTTTCAATCTGTCAATCTCATTTCTTTGGGCTCCCTACCATTTAGCAGATTACTGAGCACAATACATATTACCACCCAATAAATGTAGAATATCTACTGAGGATGACAAATAGTTATCAAGACCATTTGTAGAGGTAAAGGAAATATCAGACTGTCCCAAGATATATGAAGACCCAGCTATGCCATAGCAGGGACCACAGAAATTGAGAAGGTACAGCACTTTGAAAATATTTTAAATTCTAAGAAATACTAGAAAGAAACAATTACAGGCTACCTTGAGGAATAATTTCATTTGAAATTGCTGATATGAGGGAAAATAGATGGAACATTCAATAAAGATGCATGTGGGTTATAAGTACAACCATTAATAGATCAGTAACTTTTACATGCACATTGATTGATAATTTTATTACATAGTTACATGATCCTATATGTCATCTCATTTTATTTTTTCTAAGAGTGACACACATAAAATCCCTTTTTATAACATTAAAGAAAAATAATTCTTAGGTTTCAATTAAAAGGAAAAAATAAAATGTGAAAAAACACAGTTTCTGAAATAATGAAGTCATTAGAATTTTAAATCTTTACATTGTGGATTTATTTTCTTTCACCAAAAAAAAAAAAAAAATGTCAACACTGTCAACATTGCAAGACAAAGATTGTGGAGAAATTGTTTCCTAAAAACTAAAATTATTGATGTTTTATTTACTTAAGATTATGTATTTATTTATTTGAGAGAGAGACAAGGAGAGAACACAAGTGGCAGGCAGAGGGAGAGA
Organism: Canis lupus dingo; assembly: GCF_003254725.2. Lineage (NCBI taxonomy): Eukaryota > Metazoa > Chordata > Mammalia > Carnivora > Canidae > Canis > Canis lupus. The sequence continues at coordinate 23,993,255 of NC_064265.1, forward strand.
AAGAAGCTGACTGCCTACTGAGCAGGGAGCCTGAAGTGGGGCTCAATCTCAGGACTCCAGGGTCATGACCTGAGCCAAAGGAAGAGTCTCTTACCAACTAAGCCACCCAGGTACCCCTAAAATTATCAACGTTTTAAGGAGTATAATTTGTAGTTAACTTTTCATTTCTTTCGTTTAGGTGATAGTTTGACATGGCAGTCACAATCCTTTTTGGGAGGAGGGAGGTTAGATCTGGAGAAACAAAGCAAAAAAATTGTTGGATATGCTAAGATATATTTTGAGTGGGCTAAGCCCCCAACTGGCTTGCTCTTCTCATTAAAAATACATAAAGATCAATATTACAGCTGTGCTTAATGAACAAAATGATTCAAAATAAAAGCCATTCACAAAGTGATTCAGGTGCCATAGAGATTGTGATTGCTTCAATGAAAAATGAGTGAATGAATGAATGAATGTATGGAATCAAGTACTTCTGGATCAACTGGCAGGTGCCTTGGCTCAATGTGTTATTTCTGTATTGTGTGGTGCAGAAGTGTAGAATCCTTTGAATTTTGGAAAAGAAGAGTATTTTTATCGATCAACAAGCTCACACTGCAGCTCCTTTATATTAAGTTCGAATTTCAACTGTTAAATACTCCCCTGGATAGCATTTTGTAAGCTTACTCATTCTTCACTGCCAAAGGCAACAAAACGGGAACATCTAACAATTTTAATTGCTATTAAATGCTTATTTAACCACATGTGGAAGAATTTCAGGGAAAGTAGCTAAAATCACCTCTTATTCCACACTGAGTATAGAGATTACTTAAAATCTTTAGGGATGCCTGGGTCGCTCAGTCAGTTAAGTGTCTGGCTTCGGCTCAGGTTATGATCTCAGGGTACCGGGCTCAAGCCCCACCTGGGGATCCCTGCTCAGCAAGAAGTCTGCCTCTCCTTCTCCATCTGCCACTGTCTCTTACTCTCTCTCTCTCTCTTCCTCAAATAAATAAAATCTTTTAAAAAAAGTTTTTTTAAAAAATCTTATATCACACTTCTTATCCTTTTTTTAAGGATTAGATCTTTTGAAAGTTTTATTTTCTTTTGAAAAATGAGTAGCATACTATTATAATCAGAGGATGAACAGTCCTTAATAATATTGACTGCATTCAGGAAAAATTAGAAATTATAAACTGGAGTCAAAAATTAATAATTAAATTGAAAATTTATCTTTCCCATTTATAAGATTTCAAGTTTTATTTTATTGCTTCCAGAAATATAATTTAAACAAACCAAAAAATCTGGAGTTTTCTATGGATAATAAATTCACAAATCTCAAAAGCATAACTTGACTTACCAATTGAGCTCTGTACACATTCTCATAAAAATTGGGCTAATAACAGTTTGAATACACATGTTTCAAGAAGTAAATGGAGGAGAAAAGTGTATTCTACACATGGTGGTATAATTGACAAAAAAAGCAGACTTGGAATAAGGAGACTCAAATTCTAATATTGAAAACTTGAGACACATAAATCATAAATACTTGGACTCTTTGCCATCTAATAATAAAACTTACTGAATATAGACAGTATCATTCACTTTTCTGTGGAAATCTCCCTAAAAGATCAACATTAGTTTGATAGGCCTCAAGTAGTGCTCAGATTATGATACTAGGAGTTGTTTGTGGGATGATTTTAGATTGTACCAAGATGACATTATGTTATTTCAATAATTATCTACTATGAAAATGCATATTTAAAAAGTTTTCCATTTCAGTAGTGATTAAAATATTGTTTAATATTTATGTTCTTAAAATATTTAGATTTTTAAGAGAGATTATATAAAATATTAAATATATAATACTACAGCTGATAATAAAGTAAACACATCTTTAAGTGATTGAAGAGGTCTGATTACGGGGAAACAAATGTTGCCTTTGCAATGCAAGCATCAGTTTGAGAAACACAGAATGACATTTATGTGAGATTCCTTCCCATTTTTAAATAATATAGGCCTTTAATAAAAGTGAACCACATTAGCTTCTTACTAGATGGTAAAAGCAAACAAGCAAAAAACAACCAAAAAAAGTCTACCACACAGCAAGCATCCTGAATATACATTTTCAGAATGCTATGGTACATTTTCTTTTTCTTTAAAACCAGTTTTTCATGTCTTGGGAAATTACTTCTCAGTGGTTATTCAAGGGCTTTTAAATGGATCATCACCCAGAACATCTCCAAAGAGATTACTGAATCAATTCCATATGGTATTGATGCAAGGACAGATTTAGAATCCAAAGAAACAAAGTGAAGACTATAGAATTAAACATGTTTATATAGGGTTAATTAAATTTCAATAAAAGTACCAAAGCATTTCCATGGGGAACATAAAGTCATTTTAACTAATAATGCTGAAACAATTGGATGCCCATTTAAGGAAAAAAAATCAGCCTTGACCCTTCATTCACACTATACAAAAAAAATTAATACAAGATGCACCATGGTCCTAACCATAAAAGCTAAATCTACAACATTTCTTGAAGACAACAAGGAGAAAATCTTTGTTAACTTGGAGTAAAAAAGACTTGTTAGGAAGGTCACAAAAAGCATCAAAAAATGATAAAATACCACTATATTCCCTGCAGAATGATTAAAAAAAAAAAGACACATCACATGTTGACAAAAAAGTGGGACAAAGGAAAACCTTATACTTGCTAGTCAGATGTGTAAGCACTTCGGTAGTTGGTTTTACAGTAAAGCTCAAGTTAAGTGTGCACTTACCATATGATACCTCAATTCCATCCTTGGGTATTTATCCAATAGAAATAAAAGATTACCCATGTTAAACATTATACAGGAATGCTCATAGGAGCTGTTAATCAGAATAGCCCCAAACTGGAAGCAACCTAAAATTCACCAGCAGCTGAAAAAGTGTATCCATACAGTATAACACTACTCAGCAATAATGAAGAATAACCTACTGCTACATGTGACAACATAGATAAATCTCAAAATTGTGGCACAGAGTAATGTGTCCAAAAACAAGAGTATACAGTATAGTGTATTACTAGTCCATTTATGAAAAATTCTAAAATAGGCAAAATTAATCTGTGGCAACAGAATGCAGATCAATGGTTGTGCAAGGCTAGGGATAGAGGGGACTGACAACAAAAGAAAGGAATTTCTGAGGTAATGAAAATATTCCTTATCTTAACCAGAATGTTAGTTACATATGCATATATATTTGTTAAGGCTCATTGATGTGCACACTTAACATACCTGTATTTTGATATCAACTTTGATAAAGTTGATTTTTAAAAACTGTCAAATTAGAATAATGTCTGCTTGTGAGGGAAGATTGACAAGATGTGCACAAGGCAACTTTCTGGAATGATCAAATAAATATTCTATATCTCTTTGGGGTGGTGGCTAATCTGTTGTACACATTTGTCAAAACTTATCAGGCTATAACCTTAAAATCTATCAATTTTATTTTATGCAAATTATTCTTCAATTAAATGAAAACAATTACTTTAAGAAATGAGATGCAATAACAATGCAAAAAGAATATTTTTATGTCTTTCAAATTGGCAAAGATATATATGTATATATCATGTATGTATGTGTGTATATCAGTGCTAATAAAAGTTGGGCAAGATAGAAATATTAGTATACTGACAACAGGAATGCAAATTAGAACATTTCTAGAAATACATGTGCTAATTTTCATAGCTTCTGAACATATATACCCTTTGGTTGAGTAATTTTACTCTTTGGAATCTATACTAATGAAACAGAAGTCCAAAGATTTATGTGCAAATATACTCATTTCCTAAAACAGTAATTTAGCTGTAAAATTGGAAAGAAACCTGTCCAAGTAGTAGGATATAATTATATAAATTACAGCATATCTATGTGGTTGATTTGAATAGGTATTAAATGATGTTTACAGATGATTTTGAATAGTATGAGAAAATATTATATTAAATACTTAGCAAAATGAAAAGATATCAGATAGTATTAAAATACTATGGTTATAATGTAAACTATGAATGTGAATATTTAAGAAAAAAAGTGTAAATGCTAACATTGGTTGTTACTGGGAAGCAGGATTATGATTGCTATTTTCTTCATAGTTTTCAACTTTATTTTCATAAGTTAAAAATATTTTGTGAGAAAAACTAAAATTGTAACATAAATTTAAACATTATTCTTGTTACTATTTGCAAAGATAAATGTTTACGGTATCAATGTCACTACAATTTTATAAGGTGAAGATTTGTAAATATATGTCCTATACAGTTGTAAATGTTTTAGAAGAGTGAATAAAACATGAATATATTTTTCTGAATATAAGGTACTATATTCTTTTTATCAGTTTGGAATATATCTTTTTAACTTTTGTCCTTCCTTGCTATAACTTCTGAAAAATAGCTTCTTTTTTTTTTTAAGATTTTATTTATTTATTTGAGAGAGAAAGCAAGTGAGCACAAGCAGAGGGAGGGGCAGAAGCAGACTCCCTGCTGACCAGGGAGCCCGATACAGGGCTCCATCCTGGGACCCCAAGAACTGTGATCTTGAGCCAAAGGCACCACTTAACCAACTGAGCCACCCAGACACCCCTGTTTTTTTTTTTTTTCTTTTGGGAGGGACAGAAATAACCTACATAAAATTTTTTTTAAAGATTTTATTTATTTATTCATGAGAGACACAGAGAGAGAGGCAGAGACATACGCAGAGGGAGAAGCAGGCTCCATGCAGGGAGCCTGATATGGGACTCAATCCCAGGACTCCAGGATCATGCCCTCAGCCGAAGGCAGACACTTAACCGCTGAGCCACCCAGCCATCGCAACTGCATAAAATTTTTATTTTTCAACATAGTACTCAGTATTTATAAAACATGGTGACAGAGATGTTTAATACTCACCAAATACCCATACACTTCCTCATGATTCCCAGCTCCCTTTCATTTGACATGACCATGTGATGAATTTTGACTATGTTACTCTGCAGATCTTTCTTCCCCATGAGCAGTAAATTGGAATCCTCATCATAAGATTGAAAGTGGAAGGAGTTAACAGATCCAAGGGAGTCAGTCACCAATGAGCAACAGAATATACACCTGTGAAAAATGAATCTTTGTTATGTAAAGCCACTAGGGTTTCAGGATTTATTACTTCAGTTTTAACTGTTATACTTACCAATACAAATATTAGTACTAAAGTGAGGATTGCCATTGAAACAAAAAAGAAGAAGAAGAAGAAGGAGAAGGAGAAGGAGAAGGAGAAGAAGAAGAAGAAGAAGAAGAAGAAGAAGAAGAAGAAGAAGAAGAAGAAGAAAGAAAAGAAAAAGAAAAAAACACTGAAATGTCTGGTATTAGCTTAATAGTTTGGCCAGTAGGAAGTGGGGGAAAAAGTATAGAGGGGGGCCTGGGTGGCTCAAACGGTTAAGTGTCCAACTCTCAATTTTGGCTCAGGTCATGATATCAGGGTAGTGGGATCAAGCCCCAAGTTGGGCTCCCACAGGATATAGATCCTGCCTAAGATTCTCTTCTTCTCCCTCTGCCTCTCTGCACAACACCCCCTTTCTGTCTCAAAAAAAAAGTATACAGAGGCTGGAAAGATGGATCTATATTATCCTGTGGTTGAACACTTAGTAAAACCTGGTAGTATGAGGTGGCGCTATTTGCTTTTACATTTGGCAAGTTATTTCAAGGAAAAAATGAGCTTTTGAAAAAATTGGCTCAGATGTAAGTGGGAAAAAAAAGGAATAATGAAAATGCAGAAATTCAGTGCCTTGTAGGATTGGCAAAGTCACTGATTCTAGACACTAGCTCATAAGATTAAGCATTTAAGGAGGTTCTTTTCAACAAATTTAAAATAAGCACCAGCTTAAAATGACCCAAGGCAAAGATCAGAGTAAGAGTATGACCTTCATATCTACTGTTAATGATAGCCTTAAGGTATTCACTATTAAATCGAGCAAGAGAAGGATGAGGGGGAAGTAGGAAAATGTAGCAAATCTGGGAGCCATCCGTGGTTGTGCATATTGATGTGACTTTAAGCAAATAAAGGATAAGTATACTGATTTATTTTTAAGAGAGTTTCACTTTGGGGTGCCTGGCTGGTTTAGTCAGTGGAGCATGTGACTCTTGATCTCAGGGTTGTGAATTCAAGCCCCATGTTGAGTGTAGAAGTTATTTCAAATGAATAAATTAGTTTTAAAAAGTTTTGCTTTTATAAAAATCGAGTTTTATCCAAAAAATATTTGTGATTGTTCAAAACCTAACAATCATTAGGACCCCAAACTACCATAGACAGAAAGCAACTGAGAAAGGAAAGCCCTGAGTAATAATGGTCAAGGGACTTTCTCCTTGAAAGTTGAATCAGGGTCTAATAAAGGTGCATCCAGGATAGGGAGGCCAGCAGGACTTCAAAATTGCTATGGAACAGTACAGGCTTTTCTCCATTCTTCCCTTTCTGGTGAAAGATTTTATTGAGGTTTCCTGTTTCAGTTCCACCAGTTATACTGGGTGAAAGGGAAGCAAACAGCTTTCTTTTTAGTTGATGGGGCACCTGGGTGGCTCAGTCAGTTATGCTTCCAACTCTTGATTTTGGCTCAAGTCATGACCTCAGGGTCCTGGATCAAGTCCCCTATGTCGGGGCTTCACACTCAACAGGGAGTCTGCTTGAGATTCTCTCTGTTATGCTCTCTCTCACCCTCTCTCTCTCAAATAAATAAATAAATCTTAAGGAGGTGGAAGGGAACACCCATCTTTTTAGTTGATAGGTGTATGGCCCAAGAGGAGAGAGAAACTAGAGTATGGCTTACTCTTTGAGCTGGGTGAAGTGACACTGAGTTGTTAACACCAAGTTGTCTTCTTAGGGAAAGGCTGAGTGTGTTCTATGAGTGGAAAGATATTAACAAAGGCATGCTTATTGACCAGAAAGACAGATGGTGGTGGAGACACTGATCAGTTATGGAGTAAATATGATCTTACTTCTTTTCCCAGTTCCCTTACATGCAGTGCCTTGTGACTAATGGATGGCCAAGAAGCTAAAAATAGAAATCAGGTATGCATTAATGTGTTAAGTTGCTGAAAATCTTGGGCTTATTTTTTATTGAAGGATAATCTAGCTTATCCTGAGAAATAAATATGTTCATAAAGTAAATTTGGAAAAAATAAAAATTGGAAGAAGGAAAAATAACATCCATAATACATTTATAAAGCTTTTATTTTTGCTGGCAGTTGATATGTTTGTTGTTGGAAATTCAGAAAATATTTCCCAAAAGAAAATAAAATATGAAATCATTTGTATTTCTATTTCCCAGATATAATCACTGCTACCATTACATATATCATAAAAATGTGTGAAATTCTCAATAGTAGAGTTATAATTTGCATATTTTATTGACTGCATTAAAATATATATATTATGATAATCTCAATATAAATGTATCTTTATTCTTAGCATAACAATAGTATAATTTGTTTTATTTTTATGGATTTTCAATTGCAAAATCTTATTACATAAAATTGAGTTGCACACTTTATATATTTTAGATATTTGAGAAATTATTCTATTGTTATGCATGTTGCCTATGTTTTCTTTTATTCTTTTTATTTTTTTAGATTTTATTTATTTATTTATTTATTTATTTATTTATTTATTTATTTATTTGAGAGAGAGATCACGAGCAGGAAGAGGGGCAAAAGGAGAGGGATAAGCAGACTCCCTGCTGAGCAGGGATCCTGATGTGGGGCTCCATCCCAGGACCCTGGGATCATGACCTGAGCCAAAGGCAGAAGCTTAACTAAGCCACCCAGATACGCTCATTGTCTACATACTCTCCCAATGATTGATTTAACCCCAGGTTTTAGTTATAAAGTCTTTTATGTCATGTATTTTAAAATAGTAGTAGAATCTTTGTTTTTTTCTTAAATTCTTCCAGGTTTAACATCTTTTTAAAATAAAATTGCTCTACCCAATTACAACAAAAATTCAGTTTCATTTTCTCCAAATATTAATATGGGATTATTTCTGTGTTATTTTGTTTTTATTTCTTAAATTTCAGATCATGTAAGACCCCACATTGGTTTCATTTGCTTCAGCATTGTGTACAGAATTTACCATTCCCCCTCACTAGTTTGCAATGCCACTTTTAATCTATATTTCTACATAAATGTGTGGTTTTGCCCTCTCTTTTCTCTTCAATTAGTTTTACTTTTCTCTGCCAGTGTCAACCTATACTGTTATAATTAATGTATTCTTACAGAATACTTTATATCCTTTAGAGAAATTTTCCCTTTTTTGCTTAAAAAGAGGGCTACTTTTATACATTGTCTCTTCCAGGAGCATCAAATAATTAGCTTGTTGAGATCTACAGAAAATTAAGTTTGAATTTCACTGAACTCATAAGTTAATTTACTGGAAATCGACTTTATTACAGTATTAATTCTTCACAGCCAGAAATCTATTTTAATCTCCATTTATTCAAATCTTATTTTATTCAAATTTTTAAAAATGCTTAGATATTAGAATTTATTTTAAGGACCATCACATTCTCGTGTTTCAAAGAATTTTTAAAATAAAGAAATATACAAACAGCAAACACTTGAAAGAATTCTAACTATAGTAATGAAATGGAAGGATATACAAACATCTTCATTGAAATAAGGCATATCTGAAGAAAAAAAGAAAGAAGGCGTAACTGTATTGAAAGGAGACCAGAATAATAGGGACGACTTGATTCTGCATTACTAGATAAGTGATACTGTATTTCATCTATTTTAAGATGCAAATCTTTCCATGTTTTTACTCTGAAAATCTCTGAAATTGTCATGTGTTATGTAACCTATGGCATCTTTTTTTTTTTTTTAACCTATGGCATCTTAAAATGCCTTTCAGCAACCTAGTTATCATTGCCTGTGTGTATGACCAAAATTTGGTCATAGCTGGTTGTTATAACATCAATTGAGCTATAGATATTATTAAAATATAACTGAGTTCCATCACTGTTTTTAAGAAGTTCACTAAGATTTAAAGGTGAAAAGTTATCATGTACCTAGGAAGCCAACAGAAGTAAACAATGGGGACATAAATTTAATATTTGCAAAGCAAATGTTTCCATTGAACAAATACATTCATTCTCCATTTTCTTGCAGACTGCAACTGAATGCTTTCTGAGAACCAGGAAAGGAAGAAATCCATGGTAGATGATGTATGAGGGTTTGTTACTAATATATATGCTGAAGTATTGTCTATCATAGACAAGAAACAGTAAGCATTAAATTTGTAGAACAGACATGTAGGACTTAGAGAAAAACTGCAGTCTCAACTGTTACACATATTAAAAAAGCTATGTCCCCAAGGAGATATTTGGTGGGAACATACAGGTAATGATGATGATTGAGATGATTTGAGAAGAATTGAACGCAGAATGGGAACACATTTTAACTAGCTTATGTCACTTATATACCCTGATTAATGCCTCCCAAACTTATATGATTGAAAAAATGACCTTGCAGAGGTCTTTCAAAAAGTTAACAAAAATTTAAAAACTTAAGGGGTATAAAGCAAAAGTTCTTAGTTTAATTGTATGCATTTTTCTCAATAGTATATAAAATAATAATAATTCTAATAATGTTGATTTAAATGAGATGACATATTTCATATCAGTTAGAATCCTTTCATTGTAAGTATAAAAGTAAAAACTGAAACTTGCCTAAACATTAAAGGGAATTACTTCATTTAACTATGAGGTCCAATTTTTCAGCTTGATTCAGGTTAACTCTGAATCAGGTGTTCATAATATCACCAAGGAGTTGACTTCTGTGTCCTCACCCTACCTTTCATATTGTGGACTCCATCTCCTCTTTAGACACAGGCTCAGAAGGCCAGTAGTTATAAAAGTTAATGTACTGAATGTTGGTGGATAAATACTCCAGCTCTTAGCTATTTTGTGATTTGGGTGGGATAAAATATATAACATATAACCCTGGTTCCCAGAGCTAGATTAAATCCCAATAATGGAGCTGTAAATAAATGGTCACACACACTTTATTGATTGCTTTTCCTTCTCTGTCTTGCTTCTCTGCTTCCCTTCCAGTGTTTTCTTCTCCTCCCAAATGAACTCTTTACATATACCTATGACTCAGGATCTGCATCTGAGGAAACCCAAACTCAAACAGTGATATTAGATCTTCCCTTTCCCTTGTCGTTTAAAATACAGTGTTTATTTTGTAAGACTTATCTGAACCTTGGTTTCTCCCTGAATTAAAAGGAAATAGTCATGCTTGCCCCCACATTCTTGACGTGATTACTATGAAGATCAAATGAGAGAACATATATTAAAATGTTTTGTAAGATGCTGTACAAATGAGCATAGCTATAGTTATAATTATCATATATTTTAGAAAAATCAATCCCCTCAATTATTGGCACGTAAACAACAAATAATATTTATCAGTGGTGGGATCCTAGGCCGTGCCCTCTGCCTTCTCTTGAAATCAAAAGGACAATAATTAATAAAAAATTAGATGATTCATCACAAAGGGATTACCGAAGGCATGCCTTTGTGTAGGATACAGCTGCCCATTTATTTGTTGTTAATACCAGAGACCTCTCAGCAGGAGGAGAGCAGAAAGGAAACAGGGAAAAATTGCTAGAAAAGGGCAAAGGGAAGCCACCTGCTGGGCACTGCTCCCTCAAAGGCTAATGTAACCTGAACTGACTCACACTTCAGCTCCACAGGGCTGCTGATCAGGAACACAACCGAGGCCACAGTCATTCACTCAATGCAAAATGTCGGTTTCCAGAAAAAATTCAGAGCGAATTGACAATAAATAGTTGCCAATGTTATGGTCTTTAATCTTACTCGTTTGGAACTCAATATGCTTTACTTTGCTATATTTTATTTTTATTATTTTAAAACGTAATTAAATTCCAACATACATGCAGGCAAGTTCACACACCATAAGTAGAGAGTGGGAGGAAATAGCACATTGTGAACAAGCTGGTAATCACCACGCGAGTCAAGAAATTATCAGCACCCTACTCACTCCTCTCAGGCACTACCTGACTCTCCTCCATTAAGGTAACCTCTATCTGGATTCTCTGACCAGAGATTAACTTTGCCTGATGGTGAACTTCGTATAAATGGAATAGAACGGTAGATATTCTTTCCTGTCTGGCTTTTTCACGACAATTTTGATAATGAGACTCATTCATGCTGTTGCCTTTACCCATAATCCATTCATTACATTGCTGCATATTATTGTATTATAATATACATTCCGATTGTAACACAATGAGTGGTTTACCCTTTCTACTGCAATGAGTGGTTTACCTTTTTTTTTTTTAATTTATTTTTTATTGGTGTTCAATTTACTAACATACAGAATAACCTTTTATACAATGAGTGGTTGTAGAGTAGTTTACCCTTTCTACTGCTGATAAACATTTAAGTTGTTTCCTGTCCTGGGCTGTTATGACTCAATCTATAATATATATTCTCATGTAAGTCTTTTTATGTGTACATGTATTCATTTCTCTTGGGCGTATTCCTTAGAATTATTGGGTCGTGGAGTGGATATATGTTTAATTTTGTTAAATTTTAATTTTGTTAAAAATGATATTTTTCCAAAGTAGGTATGCCTCTTACAATCCCACAATGGTATATAAGAATTCCATTGCTACACATTTTTGTAACACTTGATATTGTCAGTCTTATTTATTTCACACATTGTGATGGTATCTCTTTTGCTTTAAATTGCATTTCACCAATTACAATGACTTGAGCATCTTTTTAAATATTTTTGGCCATTTGGATATCTTTTTTTTGTAAAGTATTTGCTTAAATCTGTAGTCCATTTACTACTGGTTTGTCTTCTTTCCCTTATTGATTAGAAGTTTCTACCTATAAGGGTCCCTGAGTGGCGCAGGCAGTTAAAGGTCCCACTCTTGGATTCGGCTCAGGTTGTGATCTCAGGGTTGAGACTGAGCCCTGTATAGAGCTCCATGCTGAGGTGGAGTTGACTTCAGTTTCTCTCTTCCTTTCTCTCTGCCTCTCCCAACTGCACTCTTTCTCTCTCTCTCTTTAAAAGGAAATAAGTAAATCTTTTAAAAAAATATTCTCTATATATCATGGTTACAAGTAATTTCTCAGTTCCAGCCTCACATCAAGTTCTATGCTCAGCAAAAAGTCTGCTTGAGATTCTCTCTCCCTCTTTCTCTGCTCCTCCTGCTCATTCTCTCTCTCTCTCTCTCTCTCTGTCTCTGTCTCTCTCTCTCTACACACACACAAACACACACACACACACACACAAATACATTCTCAATTAAGTATATAATGGCTTGCTTCTCTCATTTTGTGGCTTCTCTGTTCACTGACTTTATGTATTTTAAGGACTGTAAGTTTTTAACTTTAATGTAGTCTGATTTATCAAATTGATAAATTTACATACCATAAGGTCAGAGCATATTCTTCTGTATTATCTTCTACTTTATTGATTAGATTTTTACATTATTTTAAAAATCTACCTGGAATTTTTGTTTATGCCTAGAATCAAGGTTCATTTTTTCCCTTCACGGATATCCAATAGTTTGTCCTGTGCCTGAAGAACTTCCTTTAGCATTTCTTATAGTGCAGCAGTGCCAGTAATAAATTCTTTCAGTTTGTGTTTGTCTGCAACTTCTTTAGTCTCCTTTTTTTTTTAAACCAACCAAATGTCAGACCATTGTCTTCTGGTTTGCATTGATTTTAATAGAAGTCAGTGGTAATGCTTCCATATACTATGTTTTTCCCTTTCTGACTCATCTCAAGATGTTCTTGTGGCATTTAGAATAGACTTGTCTAAAGTTTTCCAGTTGTAATTGATTTTTCTGGAGAGATAGGTTCAATGCCATCAGTGGGGGGTAAAGCTTCTGCAATGATGTCAAGGCAAGAAGAAGCTGGGTTATTATAAGAAAATGAAGGAAAGTTGAGTATATGGTGACTAATTTGTCCTTGTTCACCAAGGATTTTCTCAGTTTTAGTACTAAAAGCCTCACATTCTGGAAAACCCCCCAAGCTCCTAAAAATTGAATAGTTTGCCCAGGAATATCCTGGTTTTAAAAATGACTGTCCTACATCTCAGAAAACCTCTCAATCCCACACAAACCAGGATATTTGGTCCCCTGATATCAGCTTCTCTCTTTCTCCATCCCTTTCCTCTCTCTCCTATTTGTTACTAGCTTAGTTCACCTGCATTTTTCATTTGGATTGTTATAAAGGCCTGCTAACTGGTTTTCATGTTTTTATCATTGGCTCCATTATTGTTCATTTTAGCAATCATTTCCAAGTTTGTGAAAGCAGGGTATGCATGGTGTCTAAACTATATTTCTTGTATCTAACTCTGCATTTGATTTGCCTTGAGACTAAAGTTTCTCTCTGCTTTAACCTTGGTATCTGTTTGTTTTGATACCTTTCAGTGCCAAACCGGATCTAGAGCAATACTCTTTTCTTTGGTGATTTGACAGTGCTTAATGATTTCCAACACTCACTATGTGGAATGAGTATCTATTGTGCTCTTTTCCAGTCCAGGAGGAATCAGAGAGACCACTGGCTTCTCAGGTTGCTACTTTAGAAACAAAAGTAAATTGTCCCAAGAAAAGAGTGCTTATTAAAAACCCAAATTGGGGGATGCCTGGGTGGTTCGCGGTTGAGAGCCTGCCTTTGGCTTAGGGCATGATCCTGGAGTTTCGGGATATAGAGTCCCACAATGGGCTCCCTGCCTGGAGCCTGTTTCTCCCTCTACCTGTATCTCTGCCTCTTTCTGTCTCTCATGGATAAATAAATGAAATCTTTAAAAAAATAAAATAAAATAAAAACACAAACTGAAAATAAGTTTTGGATACAAGTAAAACTAATCAAGAGTGGAATGGATGGATCTTGAATTAAATGTGAGCTGTGGCTATTGAAAAGTTAGGATAGCTTCTATTCTTTAGTGGATGTCAGTTAGACATAATACAGTTATTCTTGTTCTCTACTGATTTCTTGGATGGAAAGTCTATGCATTTCTTATCTAGAGCAATTTTCTGGAAAGTTAAGAAATAGTCTAGAGAAAATTTGGGACATCTTAATTATCTTCAACAGGTTTTGAATGAAATAATTATACCAAGGCAAAATACTTTTACCAGGTCATCATCAGCATATGGAGGGAAGATTTTTATTCTCTCTTATGTTATTTATTCCCAACTAATGATATCATTGCCAAAAACTTTCTTTTTTAAAAAAAAAGTTATTTTATTTATTTATTCATAAGAGACACATACAGAGAGACAGAAAGAGACAGGGACATAGGCAGAGGAAGAAGCAGGCTCCCTGAGGGGAACCTGATGCAGAACTTGATCCCAGGACCCTGAAATCACGACTGAGCCAAAGGCAGAAGCTCAACCGCAGAGCCACCCAGGTGCCCCTATTGCCAAAAACTTCATGAAATTATCAAATCCCTTAACCACTTCAGGATATATTTAGTATAGATTTTGGTGAATAAATTGCTTAATGACCAGGAAACCATAGACTTAGCTAAACTTCATGGTTTAGAGGTCATTTAGTGAGACACCTTTGAAGTTGTATTTTTCTTTCACAGCTGATAAACTTTCTTCATATAAAATCTTGTGCAGGGATCCCTGGGTGGCTCAGCAGTTTAGCACCTGCCTTCGGCCTAGGGCGTGATCCTGGACCTCCCAGGATCCAGTCCCGCATCAGGCTCCCAGCATGAGCCTGCTTCTCCCTCTGCCTGTGTCTCTGCCTCTCTCTCTCTGTCTCTCTCATGAAGAAATAAATAAATAAAATCTTTTAAAAAAAATCTTGTGCAAAAATGCAATGTATAAAAGTAAAAAAGAAACGTTTCTCTGGATGAGACACAGAAGCAAGACTGCTCACCATCTTTTCCTCCCCCAGTATTTGCAGCATTGTGAAGAATCAGAATTATTAGAATTTACAATAATATTGTGCCAAGTTTGCACAAAATTGTAATGTAACATGCCCACCAACTGCACAGAAAATTGCTCCCCAAATTATATTCTTGCAAACCACACAACAGAAATGTACTGTTCCCCTATCAGCTTGAAATTGGATTCATCATATATTATAACGTTTCAAAAGAGCTCAGAGAGCCTTTCCCAAAACAGTATTTTTTTCCGAAAAAAATAGTATCTTAAGATCATTGTATAAAAATCACCTTCAACTTAAGCATAAAATACCTATTTGAAATGAAGTTATCTCTTTAAAATTTATCTTTATATACAAAATAGGAATAACAACAAGCATAAACATAAACATACATCTTTTTAGTATGTTACAGATTTTAACTTGCAGAAATATAAACTCATTCTTGAATCAGATACTTGTTTGGTATGCTTTGACTGTATTCCAAATCTGTGGAATCTCTTCTTCAAATTTTGTGGAAGCTCAATGAGTACAGAAATCTGAGGTTGAACTCCTCTGATGGAAGTGGAACTAGGATCCTAGAGCCTTGACTGCTTAGCACCCCAGTAGCAGGCCTGCTTCCCAGCCTTCCCACAATCTGTGTTGGAGGGGCCCAGACATCCTCTGTTAGTGCGGAAGCCACTCTTGTAGAGATTGTAAAGCAGAGTGCTTAATGATGCCGGCTTTGGAGTCAGTGATAGCTAGAATCGAGTCACATCTCTGCCATTTATTAATTTGTCAATCTGATCTCTCTGAGCTCCAATTCCCTTATCTGAAAAATAAGAGCAGAGGTAGTAGCTAGTCTCCAAAGTGAGATGCCATCATTTTCTGTCTCTCTCTATGCCCATGTTGCTCCATCCATTAAGAGGTATATTCTATTTCCCAGCCCCTTGAATCTAGGCCAGCCTTGTGAGGAAATGGCTTTTTTACTAAGAGATTATAGAGGTAACAACTCTATGCTAGTTCCTGTAACAAACTTGAAGAAGCCTGGAGCTTCTGGTAAGGAAAGCCAGCCCATGTGGTATAACAAAACTCGAATGAGACTATTGAGATGGGGAAAAAAATCAGGTAGTGGCAGAGAGGTCAGGGGGAGGAGTACTTGAGATCTCAGAAATTTGAGGGGAGTCTTCATGGATCCTCCAGCCGAGCCATCCAATAGGAAAGCCAGATGAGTGAGTGATCCTGTGTGAAAAGAGAATTATCTAGCTGAGACATGCCTGATTTTCTGGCCTGCAGAACAGTGAGAAAAGATAAATTATTGTGTATCAATCCATTTAGTTTTAGAGTAGCTTATTATGTAGCAATAGATACTGAAACGAAATTAGAAAGCACCTCATGTGGTTGTTGTTAGGGTTAAATGAGATAGCAATAATAAAACAATTAGCACCCTATGGGGGAACATTGCAATTAAATTCAACTGCAGTTAGTGATTGGCCTGTGAGTCAGAATTCCAGAGACCTTTCCCATTTGGGGGCTTACATTCTAGAAGGAGCAGATGGAAATAATAAATAAGTAAATTATATAGTTTGTTAGAATGTGTTAAGTCCCATGGGGGAAAAATAGAGCAAAATAGATTGGTAATGTAGGGTTGGAGGAGACAGTTTACAATTTGGGATAGAACGGTCAGCATATCCACTAAAAAAAAAAAAAAAAAAAAAAAAAAAAAAAAAAAAAAAAAGAACGGTCAGCATAGACTTTCTTGAGAAGATTAAATGTGAGGAAAGGAATGTAAGGGGGTGGGGGAGCTCTCTTTGCATGTATCAGAAAAGAGCCTTCCAGAGAAAAAACAAACACTGCAAGGCAGGAGCATACCTTGAGTGGTCAAGATGCAGTGAAGAAAGAGGTCACCGGGCTGGAACACAGCAGACAGTAGTGGAGTATGGTAGGAGACTGGTGGGGAGGGGTATATAACCTACCGTGGTGTCTTTGGCTGTCCTAGAACATTTAGAAAGGGATGTTCTGTATAATGAAGGCAGTGCTTTTTTCTTTCAAAAAGTATGACATGGAAGTTCAGTAATTGCTAACACAGATTGCTACCTGCAATCATCTTGTTTTGTTCATTTATTTGTGTATTCTGCTAATCTTATGAAAATGTAAGATTTACAAAAACACAAACCTAAAACAGTTCCTGTCACAGAGCAGATGATCAAGATATATTTTTGTTTAAGGGAATTCATGGATGAAAACACTTATTGGTAACAAACATCTGCCCAATACTCCATAGTTTACAAAATGCTTTTAGATTAGTTATCTCAGTTTAACCTTACAATGCTGTGAGGAAAATAATATTATAATTCCATGGTCTAGATGTGGAGAGATGCAGAAACTTTAAAGGTCTAGCCAGTGGCGTCTCCTTGAAGGCCACATGCTGGGGGAATTGTAGGGAGTCAAAGTGTTTGTGTAGGGTCTAATTTTTTAAAAGAAGCTGTGTTACATCTCATACTTTAACTTAATATTTAAAGAAATTTCAACATACATTTAAGTAAGGACAAAGGATGTAATTTCTAACAATGAAATTTTGACACCTCTCTTTTAAATGTAACAAATCCCCGGGTGCCCAGTTGGTTAAGGGACCGATTGACTCAGATAGTGAGATCGAGCCTCCCATTGGGCTCTGTGCTGGATGCAGAGCTCACTTAAGATTTTCTCTCTCCCTCTACTCCTCCATGCTCATACTCTCAGTCGATGCTCTCTCTCAAAAAAAAAAAGAAAAAAAAAAAAAGTAACAAATCCAGGGGTATCTGAATGGCTCAGTTGGTAGACCATGTGACTCTTGATCTTATGGTTATAAGTTCCAGCCCCACATTAGATGTAGAGATTACTTAAAAATAAATCATATATATATATATATTTATGAATATATGTATATATATACACACACACATATATATATAAACAACAGTAGGAAATTTTTACATATTTCTTTTCACCTCCTTAAACTCATATTTCCATTCCACTTCTTTCATAGGATTTTATCTTTAAAAAGTATTTTTATATTTGAAAGGCTTAAATTGATCACACTATCAAAATTCTCTGTGAGAAAATGGTGCATATAAATTGAAATTTAAATATTTCATTTCTTATGACAATAAGGCTCCAGATTGAGTTATCTTTATAATTATTATTAATAGATAGCTAATAAAAGTGATGTAGATGTATTGTAAATGTTAATAAATAATAAGCATAAAAGGAAAATTTATTGCATTTCTTAAGGAGATGGATAGGGATTTCCTTTATGCATTCAGGGCAGATTCTACATTTTTTTTTTTTTAAATAGGGGTTTAGCATCAGCTTTACTCCTATTTAATATCTTTTTCTGGTGTAAGTACTAAGAAAACATGTTTGCATAAATAAATAGATGGGAATAAAAAGAGTTGTTACTAGCAATGACCCTTGAATTCTTTGACAACTTTTCCAAGTTATACAATAAAAAATACTTAGTGATCTACCACCAAGAATTATTTTAAGCATCTATAAGTTCATAATTCACTTAGATGAATTGTGAAAAGTGGAGAATTAGAAAGCACCTGACCTGAAAAAGGTTTGCTACCTTTTCCTTATAGGTATTCACTTGCTCAGCACTTGTACTGACATTTAGACAGGATTTCTTTTTTGTGTGCACCAGAGGATTTTCTGTGCACAACAATAGAGCAATACAAGGCATTAGTGAAAAGGTGTGCTGGGGGCTACTTGGAAAAATGAAGGCAAGAAAGGAGAACTTGTGAAGCATTTTCAAGCTGGTTCATTTTAGATAAGAATGCATATGGAGGTTGAGATTTTGGACATTGATTTTCTTAAAAATATCTACGTGCCCATGTGTCGCTGGGGAACTCCGTGATGGCCAGACTCCAGTTTGAAGACTGCTTCCAAAGTGGACAGGCTGGACAATGGCCCAATGTAGGAAGGTACAAGGGAATATAGTAATCAGAAAATACCCCTAGAAGCATGGTCTCAAAGAAGGAGAAGAACGAGACCAGAGACTGAGAAATTTCTTTATAACGAGGGCATGAAATGACTAAAGCAGGCAGTTCAGGACCAAAGTCCTAAAGCCCTAGACCACTGGGGATAGGAGTGAGAGTGGGAGTGGCAGGGATAGGGTTGGATGTGGGCTGGGCTTTAAGGAGCTGGCATCTCCAGGTTATTGGGAATTTTTATGTGAAACTTAAAATTAGAATCTTGTGGGAAATTGTGATAGTAGGAGAAACGAATAAGATTGTATAAGAGGGGCCATGTAGGGAAATCATGTACCTTTGAATACTAGTTTAACTGTTGTGATTGTCTGATATCTACTGCATGAAGTAAAACACAAGAGACGATATAGAACTATGCTATCTCATGTGGCAGGTACCTAGCTACTAGATGCTATCAAATGTCTGATGTGTGGCTGGTCAGAATTAAGATGCACTGTGTATAAAACACAAATCAGATTTCTTTTATTTCTTTCTTTTTTTTAAAAAGATTTTATTTATTTATTCATGAGAGACACAGAGAGAGAGAGGCAGAGACATAGGCAGAGGGAGAAGCAGGCTCCCTGCAGGGAACCCAATGTGGGACTCGATCCTAGGACCTGGGGATGATGACCTGAGGCAAAGGCTGATGCTCAACCATTGAGACACCCAGGTGTCCCCATAAATCAGATTTCAAAGATTTAAAAATGAAGAAAAAAATGTGAGTTAACTCAATGA
Source organism: Canis lupus dingo (assembly GCF_003254725.2). NCBI lineage: Eukaryota > Metazoa > Chordata > Mammalia > Carnivora > Canidae > Canis > Canis lupus. The sequence continues at coordinate 24,012,892 of NC_064265.1, forward strand.
TATTTTGTACTGACTGCATCTTAAAATGGTGATTGGTGGATATATTGGGTTAAAGAAAATATACTTTCTTTTAACTTATTAGAAATTTTAAATTATATATGTGGCTCATTTTCTCTTGAATTGCATTGGGCTGGAACTTCTCTGAGGATTTTTTTAAAATCACAATAATTTCTGGATAATTTTAAAGTCATTTAAAATTTATTATGAAAGAAAATGAAAAGATATGGGAAAACAATAAGGTCACTTCATAGTTTTTTTAAAGTGAAGATATAAATGCATAAGATATATTAACTAAATAAAGCATAATTAAAACTATATAGTGATTTATGATTCCAAATTTGTAAAAAAGATAAATGCATATATAAATAAGAAAAGTTCACAATAGTATAAATAATAGATTTTTCCTGAATGAGATTTTTGTCTTATTATATGTTTATATGTTTTTATTTTCCAATTATTCAAAATAGACACACATTTTTATTTATTATTATGTTTATTATTATTAACTTTTAAAAGAACATAATGGAAGATGTCCTTTTAAAATCCATTTACAAAATATTTAATAAAAATTATATGGGGTGCCTGAGTGGTTCAGTCAGTTAAGCATCTGTCTCTTGATTTTGGCTCAGGTCATGATCTCGGAGTCTTGAGATGAAGCCCCTTATCAGTTCCATGTTCATCAGGGAGTCAGCTTGAGATTCTCTCTCTCTCTCTGCTCCTCTCCCCACTCATACATGTGCTCTCTTTCTCTCTCTAAAATTAAAAAAAAAGATATGTAGAAAAATAAAGAGAAGCATTGAGAAATGTTTATTTCTATTAGTCAGAGTGGCATACAATAGCCTAAAAAGTATATGATAGTGATAAATATTTTAGGAATAATTTAGTTTCATTCCCTTATTGTCCATTATCAATTAGGATGTACTGCTCATTTCCATTATCAACAAGTAATGGGAGTCAATGATAAGAAAGCATTAAATTTTCTTGAAAATACCAGGAGAGAAAATCCGTGAAAAGAATTTACTTAGTTTTTCAAAAACATTACCTTGCAAGGTAAATATAGCTACTTGGTGGCCATACAAAAGCTCTAGTGTATGAAAAGCATTTTCATGGAGCTGATCCTAATACAATACCAAAACCATGATAAGAATTTACTCAATTTTTCAAAAACATTACCTGTGAGGAAAATATAGCTACCTGGTGGCCATACAAAAGTCCAAGTGTATGAAAAGCATTTTCATGGTGCTGATCCTAATACAAACAGGAATTAATTGATTTTCAGAGATCTCTGATACAGCTCCAAATATTCAGCTCTGATTTACCAACAGAAAATGAATAGAAAATGAACTGAATTATTCCAGAATTACATCCTTAATATTCACTTTTAAAAATTGTTTTTTGGGCACCTGGATGGCTCAGTCAGTTAAGTAGCTGCCTTTGACTCAGGTAATGTTCCTAGTCTTGGGATGGAGCCTAGGTCTTCGGGCTCTCTGCTCCAGCAGGAAGCCTGTTTCTCCCTCTCCCTCTGCCTCTGCCTGCTACTCCCCATGCTTGTGTGTGTACTCTCTCTCTCTCTCTGTCAAATAAATAAATAAAATCTAAAAAAAAAATGTTTTTAGTTTGCTGGAGCAGTATTATCTGATTTTACTCAGTTAACTTAAAGGGAATCCTGCAGTCTCCCAAAGCATCTACTTTATAATCAAGGAGCCATTCCAATGAGACATTGCGAACCTGTTCGCAAGTATATCTCAAACATCCACATCTGGTTCATAAGCTTCTATTTTTTTAAAAAGATTTATTTCTTTTATTATTTTAGAGAAGGAGAGAGAGAGTGTGTGAGCAGGGGGAGGGGTAGAGAGAGAGAGAGAAAGCCACAAACAGATTCCCCATTGAGTGTGGAATCTGATGTGGGGCTTAATCTCACGATCCTGAGCCAAAATCAAGAGTGGGATGCTCAACTGAATGAGCCACCGAGGTACCCCTGGTTCATAAGCTTCTAATCATATGATTCATTTACAAGGTGAAGACATTCAACCCAACATATGACAAGCACTGACATCTGAAACCTTTTGGGTGGCAATGGCAAAAAGACTGCTTAATTAAGAAATGGTAAAGTGGTCTAAACACAGCAAGAGGGCAATGATTCAGCATTCATCCTGATTACTGATCTGCTTTCTAATCTACGGCTCATCAATTTCTTTCTTTTCTTAATAGCTAGTTTATTGGTTCTTGTTTCTCTTGAGGTTTGAGAATGGAAGAAAAGATGTCTATGAAAATTTCAGGACTGTGTCATTGATGCTATCTTTCTCCAGTGACTCACTTCAACATACATGACTACTGACCCAACATTGTCAGAGAAAGAAGGCTCCTCTATTACACCTTTGACTGCAGCTGGCATCATAAGATACAAGTAAGTTGAAATAGATGTGGGTGGAAGTGGGTAGAAAAACCACTATTTTAGAAATGTGATATGTGCTATAATGGAGAGTTGTACATATGTCCAAATTGCCCTGAAAGCACAGAGGACAGAGCAATTCAGGGCACTTCTGTTCTGCTTAGTGAGCAGGATTTGGGGCTTGGAAGGTGTCACAAAGAGGTGTGATACTTGGGGCCATTCTTGCCAGGCAGAGAGCTAAAAGGAAGTGGAGTGGAGGTTCTAGATTACTGGGCTCCACCTCCAGTGCTTTGAGTGGTTTGGCCGTGGGGCCTAAGAATTATAACTTCTAACAAGTTTCCAGGTCATGCTGATTCTGATTCACTTTTCTAGACCAAGGGAACAATAAAAATATAATTAGTTCTATGACAATGTCCTCCTTTCTTGCCATCAACAATTTGTAACACACAGACACATACACACACACACACACACACACACACACACACACTGACCAAGGGAAAAGAGAACTTGGTATAGTGTCTGAAATTAATCGAGCCCTTACAAAGCATTCTTTTGAGATTTCAGCTTTGTCCTTGCAGGTTTAATAAAACAGCTCACTCAGTAATGTGCAGCTTCTTCATCTGCAGGAGGCCCTGTGGACTGCAGTTTGAAAGCTGGGATAAGGAGGAATTGAGGGGCACCTGGGTGGCTCAGTTGGTTAAGCATCTGCCTTTGGCTCAGGTCATGATCCTGAGGTTCTGGGATGAAGTCCCAAGTTTGGGCTCCCTGCTTAGCAGGGAATCTGCTTCTCCCTCTGCCCCTCCCCACTCGTGCTCTCTCTCTTTCATGCTCGCTCTCTGCCTCTCAAAGATCTTTAAAAAATTTAAAAAATATAAAAAGGAACAGTTGAAATGCAAGAACTAACAGTGCTCTACAGCATCGCAGAAGTGCAGATTCTGTTGTTGTCTGGAATGCCCTTGAAGGTGATGGAGCAGTTAGAATATTTAGAATATCATCTACTTTTTTCTAAGTTTAGGTTTTATTGATTATGAATATTTGAGAATTAATCTTTGCTTTCACTGTGTGTGTGAATGTGTTTATATGATTTGAAAAAACTAAATAAACAATTGTGATCTCCCAGTAGCTGGGATTTTGAAAATAGTTAAATTTGGTGGGGCTATGTCCAACATGGGTTGTGCTAGGGAAGCTTAAGGATTTATTTATTTATTTATTTATTTATTTATTTACTTACTTACTTACTTACTTACTTACTTATTTAAAGAGCATGAGCAGGAGGAGAGGCAGAGGGAGAGAGAGAGAGAATCTCAAGTAGACTCTGTGCTAAGTGTGGAGCCTGACTGGGGACTTGATCTCACAACCCCGAGATCATGACCTGAGCTGAAATCAAGGATTGGGTGCTTTAACCGAATAAGCTACACAGGTGCCCCAATTCTGGGGAAGCTTAGAACACCAAAGTCAAACAGAACTGTTCTTTAAGAATCTCTAGGGAAGTATTCCAGATTGAATAACTCAGAATTAAGGAAATAAACCCTAGGAGGAAGGAGATGAAGGCTGGGATAACTCTAACAACTAATAGGTAAGGGATGAGGTTTCTCAAAGACAGATCAAGATTTTCATACCTGAGGGTTAGTGTGACTTGAAGTGGTATGGTCCAGGGCTGGGAGGAGCCCTGAAATTTAAGCATGTCTTTTGCTTCACAGTAAATCCACCCATTACATTTCTTCACTTCATCAAAATCCAAGAAATGCTTCACCTCTCTCCTGAGTTTTATTTTTCTGTCTCAGGCAGGTGAGAGTCTCCACCTGGACAGACTGTCAGATCATCCCAAGCTGGGACTTAATTTTATCAAACTATAACATGCATATATAAAGGTTCATGTTTGAAAATTATACACGTTGATGAATTTTCACAAACTTAGCACATCCATAACTAATACTCCAGAAGGCCCTCCTTCCATCCAATCCCTACACCGTCCCTTCACCAAGGAATCACCATCCTTATTCCTACCTAGTAGAGTTGTTCTGTCTATAGACGTGCTTTATATGCATCTGTTTCTTTCTTTCAATGTTGTTTCTGAGATTTGTAAATGGTTCATTCTCAATAGTGTACCATATTGCTTGGTGTGTAATTACTACAACTTACTCTTCATCTAACTTTTGATGAGCATTTGGTAGTTTTGTGTTTTAGGCTATTAAAAATATTACTACCATGAACACTCTAGTATATATCTTTAATTAAGCTTCTGCATGCACATATTTGTATCATAGGAATGGAAATACTGCATTGTAAGGTACCCATATATTAAACTTAATAAATACTGCCTGTTCCAAAGTGCTTATACTAATTCATATTTTTATGAACTGGACATGGGAGTTATAATCAGTCTACACCCAGATCAAAACTTGATAGTATCCGACTTTTACATTTTAGCAATTCAGTTGATATGTTTAGCACCTCACTGTGGTCTTATTCGCATTTTACTTATGGTAAAATGGACATTTGGATATCTTCTTTTTAGTAAGGTGAGGGCTGGCTAGACACAGGAGCCAGGCAACAGGCAATGGAATATCATCCAATCAACTATTTAAAATTCTCAGAGAGCTATGTTTACTGTCTGAGGTCCCTGAGCATCACTCACGGGAGTGTTCTTTCTCATTTTGGAGGAAAATTTGGGATTAAAATAGTGTGGAGAATTTTCAGAAAATATAGTCTCCTCATAACACTGTATAAACTATGATAGTAATTCTTATCTCATAGGGTTACAATAAAGACAAATGAATAAATATATTTGAAACTCAGAAATTTGCCCTGCTTAAATATACTTTTAAACTAAAATATAGTTAAAATATATTTTTAACAATATTGACAATATTATTATATATTATTATTATATTTTCTATTAAGGTCCTGAATTTCCTATTCCTACACGTAATTTGTTCTTTTCATGCACGCACTCACACACACACACACACACACACACACACACACAAGGAGCACAACATACTTTGAAAATTCCTGTGAGAAATCACTGTCCAGAAACAATGTTTACTTACTGTTTAAATGTTCTATCAGAAATCTGTTGGGAAAGATGGTAGAAGTAAAATCCTACCCCGCAGTATATCCACTGGGAAAAGGACAGTTGTAATCAAATGATGTCAGAAGCCATCATTTTTACCCAGAGGAAGTCATGAAAGTTGTTAGAACATTAGTTGCTTAAAAGGAATTATGTCCATAGACCTTGGTAGTCATTTGTGAGCAGTTGTCACTTTTTGTTGTTTGCCTTTTCTTTTTTTTTTAAGATTTTATTTATTTATTCATGAGAGACACAGAGAGACAGGCAGAGACATTGGTAGAAGGAGAAGCAGGCTCCCCACAGAGGGAGCCTGATGCGATGCTCAATCCCAGAACCCTGGGATCATCACCAGGGCCAAAGGCAGACACTCAACTACTGAGCCATCCAGGTGCCCCAGCTTTTTTTTTATATGAAATATTTCACACATACAGAAGACTATATATTAAAAATGTAAAGAATAATAATTTATAAAACCTTCATATTCAGGTTAAGAAATGGTACCTTGCCTTCATGTTTGAGGTCCCTGTTTTTCCTTAGCCATTCTTTACTCTATATCCACAGGTGAACTCCATTTGTAGCAATATTCTTTTCATTCCCATGACTTTCTTTATCTTTTAGCACATAAGTATTTATGATTAAAATTTATTATTTTTTACATGGTTTTGAACTTTAATAAAATGATATTGTATTGTATGTCCTGTTCTGGAGTTTGTTCTTTTGGTTAAAGTTTTTACTACAGATTTTTCCATGCTAATTGTATAGTTGTAGTTCAGTCATTCATTATTCAGCATTCCTTTTTATAAATACACTGGAGTTTATTTATCTATTGTTCTGTGGATGAGCATTTGAGTTGTTTGTGGTATTTTACTAAAAAAATAATACATGCTCTATCAATTGTGTGTTTGTCTCCTAAAATATACATGTAAACATTTTGGGTTTTCACTAGGGAAGAACTTTCTGGCTAATCAATTGTGCATATTTTCAAGCCTTACAATTTTTTTCCAAAATGGTAGTAGAAATATACATGTCCAACAACAGTAAAGACCCATTACACCACAGCCTCACCAACAGTTGGTATTGTCAGATTTTAAATTATCTGCCAATTGTGTTAAATAAAAGCATATTTCATTGTGGTTTTAATTTGCATATCCTTGATTATTATTAGTAAGATTACCATGATTTCATATGCTTGTTGTCATTCACATTTTCTCTTTTGTGAAAGCCAGTTCAGTAATTTAGCCTACTTTTCTGTTGGGTCTTTTTTCCAATTGAATTACAGGAATTATTTATATAGTCTGCATACTAAATCCCTTGTCAATTCCAAGAGTTGTAAATATTTTATCTCTGCTTTGTCTTATCTTTTCATTTCTTCAGAAAATCATTTCATGAAAAAAAATTTAATTTTCATGTTGTAAAAATTCTGTAATGTTCATGATGCTTTCATCATTTGTATGTATTTATGTATTTATTTATTCATTTATTTATTTTTATTTATTTATGATAGTCACACACAGAGAGAGAGAGAGGCAGAGACATAGGCAGAGGGAGAAGCAGAGGGAGAAGCAGGCTCCATGCACAGGGAGCCCGACGTGGGATTCGATCCCAGGTCTCCAGGATCGCGCCCTGGGCCAAAGGCAGGCACTAAACCACTGCGCCACCCGGGTTCCCTGTATGTTTTTTTTCAAGATTTTATTTATTTATTTGAGAGAGAGGATGAGCAGGGTGAGGTGTGAGGAAGCGCAGGGGCAGAGGGAGAAGCAGACTTCTCATTGAGCAGGGAGCTCCAGTAGGGCTTGATTCCCTGGACCCCTGGATCATGACTTGAGCCCAAAGCAAATGCTTAAACAACTGAGCCACCTAGGAGCTCCTCATTTGTATGTTTTTAAAAACAACTATTACTTTATACCAAAATTATAAAGACTTTTTACCCTATTGTCTTCTGTAAAGCACTAAAAGTTTTCAATTTGAAATTTAGGCCCATAATATACTTTGAATTGATTTTATCTTCTTTTATATAAATAGCCAATTGTTCTAGTGCAAATTTTAAAAAGATTTTATTTATTCATTTATTTGAGAGAGAGAAAGAGAGAGAGGGAGAAGCAGAGGTAGAGGGACGATTTATTTGTAGATTATTTTGCTTTTTTTATTTAGAAAATAATCTTATCTGAAAATAACAAAGTTTTTTACTTCTTTTGGAAAGTTATATTTTTATACCTATTTTCTTATGAACTGGCTAGAATTTCCAGTACAATGCTAATCAGAAGTCCTAAGTCTTGTTTGACTCTGATTTTAAAATAAATACTTTTAATATTTAACTGTGAAGTATAATGCTTTTTCCTGAGCTTTCTTTTTGGCAAATTCTATGTAAGAGTGTCCAGATTAGAGTTGTTGCAATTTGATTTTAGAAAATCCAAAACAAGAGCTAGTTTATTGACACGGAGATGTATCCTATTATTTAAAATAGTACAGAAATAAGTGGTCCAATGATGGATACAGCAGTTACATAAAATCATGAGAAATGTAGTTGTTTAATCTTTTCCTCCACTATTCCTTACACAAATTTTCCTTTCAAGGTCATTTCATGGCTCCAAATAGTTGCTGGGTCTCCAGTCATCACAGCAACCATTCTAGGAGCAACAAGGAAGAAGCCAGTAAAAAAAAGAGAGAGTGAGAGAGAGAGAGAGAGAGAGAGAGAGAGAGAGAAGAGAGAAATAGAATCAGTTTCCATTAGAAGGACTTCTAAGAAATCTTACATAAAATTTAACTTTATGCTTCATGGACAAACAACCAGCTACAAGTGAAATTAATAACATTTTGTTGTAGCCCACAGTGCTATTCTCTCCTCAATTGTAAGATTATTTACTTAATAAAGAAGGAGATTGCCTGTGAGGGCAAATCACAGTCTCTCTCTTTGTGAGGTTAAAGAAGATCCAAGCTATTCTTTGTTTGATAATATTTTTAAAAATCATAAATATACATTGAGTTATACTGTTTCTATGCATCTACTCAGATGATCACATTTTTTCCCCTTTCACCTGATAATGTTGTGAATTACATTAATCGATTTTCTAATTTAAATGCAGTTGTACATCCAGGATAAACTCAACTTGGTCGTGATATATCTTCACTTTACACTGTTGGAATTGACTTGCTAATATTGTGTTTAGGATTTTTTCAGATACATTAAAGAGTGAGATCAATTTGCAAGTTTCCTTTTTTCATTATGTCCTTACTGATTTGGGTATCAAGGTTATACTATCTCATAAAATTAATTAGAGGGAGTTATCTATTGTTCAAGATTATAGTTATCTGTATCTTGAAGTTTGGGTAGAATTTTCTAGTAAAACTAGTTTTCATCTTGGGATTTCCCTCATAAGAGTTTTAACAATGAAGAGTATTATTTTTTTGAAATTATTAATTGTTCTGTTTCTGAATCCTTTAAATTTAAAATAAGGATTTTTCTCGACTCATTTAGTTTTCTAAAATTTAATAAGTGATTTGCTTACTAGGATTATGAAATACAGTGTACATCTCAAAATCCAAGTTAGGGCTATGGTAGTTGGTCTTCTATTCCTAGAGGAAAGATTTTAAAACTTTTCAGTAGAATCAGCCTCTAGTCAGTCCCAGGATCAAGGTGAATAGGGCTTGAAAGTATCTAATAAGCTCTACCCTAACCAGCAGATGGAACTTAAGCTGCTGCCTACACTGCTTTTCTCTTGTGTAACCTAGCTCTCTGACTCACTTCTCTTCTGGGTCTAAATACACTTAATTCCCACACTATTTGGAATTAAGCACTGAGTGTTCATCCACTTTGTGTAGATGATGTTTTCTCTTCCTTGAATACGTTCTATCCACTTAACTTTCCATCCCAACCACTTGGACCTCTACTCTTTTCTACTTTTTCTTTTCAAACTCCTGCTCATGCATCTTTTCCACTGGGAGGTCTTCCAGGACATAAACAGAGTTGGACTCTGTCTTTCATGTTATCACTATACCTACTACTTATCCCTATCACTTCACCTGTTACACTTGGTATTTTCAAAACTTTTTATTGAGTTATATCAGAAATGTACGTATCACTAGTATACAGATTTATGAATTTTCACAAACTGTACATACATTGTTTTATATTTTTGTATCTTGGTTCCCCCTTATCAGACTCTAAGCTTATAGTAGCTCTCTGTAGTAGTAGTTCTCTATAAGTAGCTCTCTCTAGGACATATCACAGTGGCTGGAATAAATACCTGGTAATAAGCAAATGACAATTTTCTTTTTTTTAATGAATTAATTTATTCATTCATGAGAGATACAGAGAGAGAGGCAGAGACATAGGCAGAGGGAGAAGCAGTCTCCCTGCCGGAAGCCCAATGCAAGACTCAATCCCAGGACCCTGGGATCATGACCTGAGCTGAAGGCAGATGCTCAACCACTGAGCTACCCAGGTGCCCCTCTTTTTCCTTTTTGTCTATCAGTTATGATTATCCAGCAATTTATTAGTCCCTCTTAGCATTGGGGATTTGCTACTGTTATTGCCATTTGCTGATGAGAAAACAGTTTCTGTTTCTTGCTTAAGGTAACTTAAGTTGGAGATTGAATTATTGGCCCCAATATTTAATCCCTTTTGGTAATCAGGCCTGATGGCACATACTTTTCCTGTTTTTCCTATCACCATGGGAAGAGTCTTCTTCCCTAAACTCTGACTGTGGGCTCAACCATGTAACTTGGTTTAGCCAGGTGGAGATTTGGAGCCGGGGTGGTAAACAGAAATGTGCTTCAGTACTTAGTCAAGCACTTTTGTGCCTCTCATTGCCATGAAAAGAGCTTTTCCTGTGTGGCTGCTCCCCCCTCAGTCTGAGCTCTAGAATGAGACATCATTCTAGAATGGGCTAACTGGGCAGCCCCGGTGGTGCAGCGGTTTAGTGCCGCTTGCAGCCTGGGGTGTGATCCTGGAGAACGGGGACTGAGTCCTGCATCGGGCTCCCTGCATGGAGCCTGCTTTTCCCTCTGCCTGTGTCTCTGCCTCTCTCTCTCTCTCTCTCTCTCTCTGTGTCTCTATAAATAAATAAAATTTTTAAAAAATCTTTTATATATATATGTATATATGTATACATATATATAGAGAGAGAGAGTGGGCCAACCAAACTCAGCCTGGATCAGCTGACCTGCAGACACAGATGATTTAACTGAGCGTTGCAACCCAAAGTTTGAAATAGTCACATGCCACTGATAATGTACTTTACTGTTACACGGCATTAGCTCTCATTTAGCCAATGCTAAAAATAGATTTTACTGGCCTTCAGATCATGTCTTCAAGCATGGTGAAATTCTCCTTCAATTATGATGCATTTCCTAATCGTCAGTTTAGAATTTAGGACTCCTGCCCTTGAGTCTTCTATGTTTCTGCTTTAATACAGAATTTTTTAAAAATATATTTAAAAACGTATTTACTCTCCATTGGATACCAAATGTGGTCACTCATCCTCTAAGTGGGGGTGATTTTTTAAAAAGATTTTATTTATTTATTTATTTATTTATTTATTTATTTATTTATTGGAGACACAGAGAGAGAGAGACAAAGACATAGGTAGAGAGAGAAGCAGGCTCCCCATGGGGAGCCTGATGCAGGACTCCACCTCAGAACTCCAGAAGTACAACCTGAGCCAAAGGCAGATGCTCAACCACTGAGCCACCCAGGTGCCCTGGTGGGGATGATTTTTGTGACATCAATCCATTAAACAGAGGTCTAGCTTCTTGGTTAGTGATTACTAGATTTAAATATGTCTACTGTTTTCAATGCTATAATTTGAATTGACAGACACCCTCCTTGGAAGTCAGCCCTCAACCTACATTAAGCTCTTTCCTTTTCCAGTTTACTCCTTTCTCCTCTTGAGTCCATCGCTGAGGACTCACTGTGCCATAAGAGATATTTAACCTGGACAGGTTATGACAGCCATGGTAGTTCTTAATAGAAATTAATCAGTGGGGCTTCCATCTGGTTCACTGTAGGTTCAAGAAGTGGAATTTAGGGGTGCGTGGCTGGCTCAGTTGGTACAACATGTGATTCTTGATTTCAAAGTCTAGAGTACAAGCCCTACATTGGCCATGGAGATACTTTAAAAAAATAAAATATATATTTAAAAAAAGAGAAGGATTTAATCATCAAGAGTAATCACAGGGCTCTCAGATGGCTGGTTTTGCTCGATTCCAAGCCACTTGGTCTCATGGAAAAGAAATTACTATCTCTGCAGCCTCATGTCCACATATGTACACCTCTAACATGCTTCAGTAACTGATTCCACAATAAATATATAATCTTTATAGTAGCCCAGAAATAGGAGAATGAGGGCTAAATGCTCAGTTTTATACTTCTTGCTCTATAATCATTTCTGCCATCAATGACACACGTCCTCTTGTTTTCAATGTTAGGTATTGAGTGTTGAATTTATCTTATTCCTTATGCCCGTGGTTTTCAAACATGAGTGACATCAGAACCACCTAGAAGAGATGTTAAACTACAGATGCCTTAGCTACCCCCTTCCACAAGAGTTACTGACTTAATATTCTGGGGCAGGCCCTAAGAATTTGCATTTCTAACAAGTTCCAAGTGATGCTGGCACTGCTGGTTCAAAGCACCACAATTTGAGAATCATTGCCCAAATTTATGATGCACTAAAATCATAAAAATCTATATAATATCTCTCTACAGTCTTACTTACTTATTTCCCCATCTCCCTCACATAGGTCAGGTTGAAACAGACTCGGAGGGGGAGTTGCATGAAGAAGGTTTTTGGTGAGAGGTCTCAGGAGATACCCTACTTCGGAGGTGGGAAAAGGTAAGACTGGGCAGAAAGACAAGCTGACCCACAAAGGTTTCCACTGAGGCCTTAGCCAATGCTATGAGGGTGCTCTGGAGCTGAGAAAGCTGTTCAGAATTATCCCCAGGTGAGAAAGTTTGGCCCTTGTATTCCCACATCAGTCAATCATTGGCTGCAGGCAGTCACCAGGAGGAAGCATTACCTTGAGTGAGGCAGTTCTCTGATGCCAAAGTAGTGCCCAGGAGAGATTGCTGTCACTGGCAGAAATTCCCAGCATCTAGAAGATGGAAGATTTTACTCCAAAGAGAGTTCTGTATGTGTTGACCTCCATGGTTATTTATGATGTATATTATTCAGTGAGTAAAACAGGTTTAAGAAACATGTATACAGTATCATTCCATTTTTTAGAAAACAAACATCTGTTATTTTTATAAATTCTTGTATTTGAGTTTGGAAAAGAACGTAGGAAGATAAATATTGGGCTCTTTATACACAATACTTCAAGGGAATGGAAATGTGAAAGGGAGGAGATTGAATGAAATTATTAACTATTTTCTTTATATTTGTGCTGTCTTAATGATTATGTTGACATGTCAATTATACACTGTTATACTTAATTAGAAAACAAATACAAGGTAGCTTACTCATATTACAAAAGAAAGACACCTCCAGCTCAGAATTCTTTTATAATCCAAATTTCTTCAGTGTATGTGAAATATAAATCAATTAAAAACAAAAAAATAAGTTTATAGGCTTTCAAACAGCGTATGTAACAAGATTTCCAGTGTTGAATAAGTTACCTTTCAAACAGCCATTTTTGACTTGAAGTGGAACCTTACATTTGTCTTTATGGAGATTTTCCATCTCCCTGCAAGCCATACAGAGTGTCCTGGTTGTTCAACATGCTCTCCAGTACTAAGTTACAGAAGCCCTTAACACTTTAGACATTTTTATGCGGATATAGAGTCACTGAGGTTTTATTTTGCATTTCTCTGATGGCTGGTGACATTGAGCATCTTTATATATACTTGTTGGTCATTTGACTTCTTCTTTTCTTTCTTTCTTTCTTTCTTTCTTTTCTTTCTTTCTTTCTTTCTTTCTTTTCTTTCTTTCTTTCTTTCTTTCTTTCTTTCTTTCTTTCTTTCTTTCTTCTTCTTCTTCTTTCTTCTTTCTTTCTTTCTTTCTTTCTTTCTTTCTTTCTTTTCTTTCTTTCTTCTTTCTTTCTTCTTTCTTTCTTCTTTCTTCCTTTCCTTCCTTCCTTCCTTCCTTCCTTCCTTCCTTCCTTCCTTCCTTCTTCTTTTTTTCTTTTCTTTTCTTTTCTTTTCTTTTCTTTTCTTTTCTTTTCTTTTCTTTTCTTTTCTTTTCTTCTTTCTTTCTTCCTTTCTTTCTTTTCTTTCTTTCTTTTCTTTCTTTTCTTTCTTTCCCCTTTCTTGTTGCAAAAAGCTTTATTGTCTGCATTTCCTCCCAGCTTGGGCGAGGGCTCCAGAGCAATTAAAAAGCGGCCTAGTAGCTGCAGAGCGAGGCTCAGGCAAAAGGCCTGGCACCGGGGGCCCGCCAGAGGGGCCCCTCCAAGGCAGCTGGGCTCGGGGCGCGCTCTCAGGCCAGAGGCTGAGCCTTTCACAGGGCCGCCAGCCCGAGGAGGCGAGGCAGGTGGTCTCCATCTTCTCATCTTGATGAATCTCCCGTCCTCACCTGGGAAGCGGTTCTCCCGGCAGTCACAGAGATGGGGCCTGGGGACAGAACCCCAGGGGCCCAGCTCAGGCTCTTCGCCAGGACCGCAGCGGCTTCGGTGGGGGGAAGGAGGCTTCAGCACGCGCAGGAGCTCGCCGAGGCCGAGGCGCGGGTTCTGCTCGGCCTGGGCCTGGGTGGCTCAGCCGCTGCGGGGGTGGGGGGGGGGTCGCGTGCCCCGGAGCCCCTGGAACCCCGCGGAGGCAGCAGCCCAGAGAAAGGGGGGGCGGGTGGCTGCTGGGGCCTCCGCGTTGGCCCAGGGGGTTCCCAAGGCTGCAACTGGGAAAGATGTGGAGGGCGGTCGGGGCCGGCCCGGCGGGAGGCGCGTGCCTGGGTGGGGTGGGCTGCGGGCGGGCACTGGGGAGGCGCAGCCAGACGGGGGGCGCCCTGGGGCGCCCGCGCACCATCTTCTTCTATTTTTTTTTTTTTAATTCATTCATGATAGAGAGAGAGAGGCAGAGACACAGGCAGAGGGAGAAGCAGGCTCCATGCAGGATGCAGGGAGCCCGTCGCGGGACTCGATCCCGGGACTCCAGGATCGCGCCCTGGGCCAAAGGCAGGCGATGAACCGCTGAGCCACTCAGGGATGCCCCCTTCTTCTATTTTTTAAAGATTTTATTTATTCATGAGAGACGCACACAGAGACAGAGAGAGAGAGAGAGAGAGAGAGAGGCAGAGACAGAAGCTGGCCCCATGCAGGGAGCCCGATGCGCCCGACGTGGGACTCGATCCCGGGTCTCCAGGATCGCGCCCTGGGCCGAAGGCAGGTGCTAAACCGCTGCGCCACCCAGGCGTCCCCCGATCTTCTTTTATGAAGTGTCCCTTCAACATCTTTGCTATTTCTCAAAACAGGTTTCCCTGTCTTCCTGATTTCTATCATTCTTTGTATATTTTTCACACAAGTGAAAAATCAGCGTTGTGAAGGTCTTTCCCCACTTTGTGCCCTACTTTTTTTCACTATGTGATGAACAGAAATTCTTTTTTTTTTTTTTTAAGTAAACTACGACCAAATGGGACTCGATTTCACAACCCCGAGATCGAGTCGCATGTTTTCACCAACTGTGTCAGCTAGGCACCCCAGTGAACAGAAATTCTCAACTTTCACAAGTCTAATTTGTCAGTTTTTTGCGTTAAGTTTTTTGGTGTAGAAATCTTTGTGTACCCTAAAGTTAGGAAGAGTCTGCTATATTTTCCTCTGGAAGCTTCTTTGATTTTTCTTTCACATGTAAGTCTCTGCTCTGTGTCAAATTAATTTTTGTTTATGGTGTCAGGTTAGGTGTAACATAGTGTGTCCCTTTAAGGATTGAGTGTGTGTGTGTGTGTGTGTGTGTGTGTGTGTATTTAGAACAGTACCTGACAGCCACTGCTATCTAAATGTTAACTATTATTACCATTATTATTCACTATTTCTAACTTTATTAATTCTCCACTGACCTTTTAACCCTTATTTTCTTAGCCATAACACTTCTTAAATTTTATATTGCTTCATTATTTAATATCCAGGTGCTTATTTTACTCCACTTTTAAGTTCTGCTATAATGTAAAGCCCTTTCAGGGACTGTTTTTCTGCCTTTTAATTTGCTTCTTTTGTTTGCTTCCAAACTGGATTTTTTTTTTTTAATCTGCCTTTTAAAAGCTTTCCTCCTTCCTCTCTCCTTTTATTCTTCCTTTTTTCTCCTTTCCTTCCTTCGAAGCTTCCTCTCTTCTCTGGCTTTCCTTCTCCTCCTCCTTTTCCCCTTTCTTTCTTGTTTGTCACACCATGCCTCTCACTTTTCTCATGATACTTTGGTGATATTTCCTGAGACATTTTTTCTTTCATTTACTGTAATATGAATAGTTTATATTTCCCCATAGAAATAGAGAACATTGCTCTTTTTTTTTGTATTGTGTTATTATATCTGATATTTGGGCTGACTCCTCATGGACGGCAATGTTGCCTATTTCCTTGGGGAGATTTTTTTTAATTTATTTTATTTATTTGAGAGAAAGAGTGCAGAGAGAAAGAGAGAGAGAAAGAGTGGGGAAGGGGGTGGCGATCTCAGGACCCTGGGATCACAGGCTCCAGCTGAAGGCAGATGCTTTACCAACCAGCCACCCAGACACCCCCCACTCCTTGGGAAGATTTTAGTATATATATTTGAGAGGTCTTACTTTTCCGTATATTCCAAGAAATTAGCCATATCTGCATCTGTGTCATCAGCACTGAGTCTTTGGCCTTTCCTTAATGTTCACTGATAAGGTACACTGGCCATTTGAAAGAGTTTCCTTTTTTTTTTGTAAACTATCATTTGACATTTATATTTTATTTTTGATTATGTGTTTAAAATGGAGAGGTGCCTGGGTGATTCAGTTAGTTAGGCAGCTACCCCTGCTCAGGTCAGCCCTAGGGGTCAGGCTCCCTGCTCTGTGGGGAGTCTGCTTCTTCCTGACCTTGTGCCCCTCTCCCAAACTTGCATGCACACATGCTATGCTCTCTCTCTCTCTCTCTCTCTCAAATAAATAAATAAATAAAATATTTAAAATGATAAATTAGTCCCATCAAGAAATTAATGTTTGATAGTAACATTTGAAAAATATTTTATAATTTTTAAATCCCTTTCAAAATTAAAAAAAAATGTTGAGATTGCTTTCCAAATTTCAAAATAGAATTTTTTTT
This sequence comes from Canis lupus dingo, assembly GCF_003254725.2. NCBI lineage: Eukaryota > Metazoa > Chordata > Mammalia > Carnivora > Canidae > Canis > Canis lupus. Next base: position 24,029,559 of record NC_064265.1, read on the forward strand.
TTTTTAAATACTTTATTTATTTATTCATGAGAGAGAGAGGGGCAGAGACACAGGCAGAGGGAGAAGCAGGCTCCATGCACCGGGAGCCCGACGTGGGACTCGACCCCGGGTCTCCAGGATCGCGCCCCGGGCCAAAGGCAGGCGCTAAACCGCTGAGCCACTCAGGGATCCCTCAAAATAGAATTTTTATTGTTACAAATTTTATTAATAGCTGCTTAGAAGAAAAAAGCCACATTATTCCTTTAAAAAAAATATGGGATGTCTTCAACTGCCAATTAAAAGAACAAATGCAATCAGGTTTTATACATTCAGATAGTATGTAATAGTGAAAAAAAATAAAAGGAACTAAAATTTTATAGTTTGTAGGCTCAGGTTCAAGCTTAAATTTTGTCACTTATTAAATATAAGCTTTTCAAAATGAGTTTCTCTGAGTGTCAGTTTCTGTATTTGGAAAATGAGGATAAAAATAACTACCTGAATAAGCCCATGCATTATTACAAGAACCAAACTGGATGATATGTAAAATTCCTTGTAAATGGAAATTGGTATGCCAATTAAAGTTGTTTTCTCAACACTAAAGTGAGAACTGAGCAACTTAGTTCGAAAAATTTGACACTTGGATCTTTAAAAACAGGTTTGAAATGAACAGAGAGGCCACAACTTGGGCTAATGTCACTTCATCTCAGGCTCAGGTGTTCAGTCACCTAGTACAGGAGGTGGAGGTGAAAGGTAACACTCAGTGGTGGCACCTTCTGCTTCCCTCTCCTCTTTCCCAACTTTAGTTTTCTAGACAATTAAAAAAGAAAAGGAAAGCAAGTAAAGGAACTAACCTTGATAGATGAGGCAAAACACTGTGAGGGTACATCATGTTCTACTAGAAATCAATTATTGTCACAAAATGACTCATTATATAACAAACACCAGGCATCTTAACTATCTTTTCTTTCAAAGAAGAGGTGATTGAAACTGGACAGACACACTAACTAAGACCCATCAGGTGAAACAGAACTGTTTTCTTCTTAATTGTCTCTGAATCTGAGTCCTGTTATTTCATTTGGTGTTATTTCTCTATTACTAGTCACTTGTGGTTGTTGCTGTTAAGGCAGTTTACATAGACAAACTAAGAGGGGGTGGGGGGACATCTGAAGTCTGAGCTTTCCTGACTTGGACCTAGACTCTTGGTTCCTAAGTGTAAGTCAGTGTGATCAAGATGGAAAGTTATTGTGTACATGTGTGTGTGTTTAAAGATAGATAGATAGATGATTGATAGATGATGATGATGGATGATAGATAGATAGATAGATAGATAGATAGATAGATAGATGATAGATAGATTGATTTAAGAGGTAGAGGGACAAAGGGAGAGGGAGAGAGAACCCAAGCAGACTCTGCACAGAGTGCAGAGCCCAACATGGGGCTCTATCCCAGGACCTTGAGATCACAACCTGAGCCGAAACCAAGAGTTAGATGCCTTGCAGACCTTGCCACCCGGGTGCCCTGAAATTACTGCATTTTGCCAGCACAGTCCTGGTATAGCATCAAACCTTGGTTCAATCTAGTTCAATCTCATCATTCTTATTTTATTTTAAAGGTTTTGCTTATTTGAGAGACAGAGAGAGAAAACAAGTGGTGGGGAGGGGCAGAGGGAGAGAAAGAGAGAGAAGCAGACTCCCTGTTGAGCAGGAAGCCTGCTCCAGGGCTTCCTGGGATCATGACCTGAGTTTAAGGCAGACATTTAACTGACTGAGCCACCCAGGCACCCATCATCATTCCTTTTTTTTTTTTTTTTTCCTTGTGAATTCATGCCAGAAAGCATGGGCCACTGAGTGAAAAGATAATGGTTCAGAGCCCAAGCACAGAATCCAGAATTTATGTGGGTTCAGATTTCACTTCTTAACCATCTAGATTATGGTAGGTCACTTGATTTCTTTTGACCTCCTCTTCCTCATCTCCAAATTGAAGACATTTACAGTACCTGGTTCTTAGAATTTGCTGAGCATGTTTCATTAATGTTTCAAATTAATGAAATTAATTTGTGTAGCTATATATTAAACCATGTCTGGCACACAGTAAGCATCATTATTATTAGCTATTCTGGAATTTAAATTCAAGTGACTTGCTAAACTCATACTATTTTTACAATGAAAAATGTTTGGGATTTCAGCTGGCCAAGTTCCCTGACTTCTAATAAGACAGTACTCCCCCACAACAAATAGGACTGTTTATTCTTCCTTTTGCTTCAGTACCTTTATTAAATTAGTCCATGTTTAAATCTAAAGCAAAACCAAACACATTTAGTAATGGTGGATAGTTCTTGCTAAAAATACTTACCTCAGTCTTTGAGTCAAGCTGGAGTTTCCTGTGGAGGCCAGATGCCAAAAGCCTGCTGAGAGAACAGCATGTGATGAAATCTGCAGAAAAGACCAAAATGATCATATCCTGGAAATGCATTTTGTCAGAGCCCATCCATTCTCCTCTTCCCACAGCCTTGGGCTGTGACCACTTAATTCTCAGGACACTATGATACAACATTATTGATGACAAACTCTGGACTCTCTAGTGAGGGACTAGAAGAAGGCAGGTAGCAAACCTAAAGATTCTCTTTCCCCCTTTCTTTTTATTACACATTTCTTTTTATTTTATGGAATTTCTCTGGGTCTGAAGTGAGGGGCATGCATATAAGGCAGGTGTGCACTTATACTGCAGTGCACTTATATTATAGAGCAGTGATTCTCAAAGTGTGGTCCCCAGACCAGCAGCATCAGAGTCACTTGGGAATTTGTATGAAATCCAAACACTTAGCTCCATCCCAGACTGCTGACTCAAGAACTCTGTTTGTGGCCCTTAGAGATCTGTGTTTGTTTTTTAAATGTTTTTCGTTTGTTTGTTTTTGTTTTTTTAAGTAAACTCTATGCCCAATATGGGGCTTGAACTCAACAACCTCAAGATCAAGAGTCACATACTCTACCAACTGAGCCATTCACACACCCTAGATTTGTGTTCCTACAAGTCCTTTGGTGATACTAATGCATGCTCAGTTTGAGAGCCAGGAACAAGAGGTTGGAGGGCCTGGTCTCCAGGGCTGGCTCTGCAATTCATTTCTTCTATCACCTTGAGATAAACTTTATAGCCTCTCAGAAACTGAGCCCTCCTTTTGCTAAAGATAAATGGAAATATTGGGCCCCTGGCCAGAAGATAATATGTAAGAGTACCTCATAAATTATCAAGTGATATAGACATGTATCTTTTACCAGAGCCTTTTGATATGGGAACAAGAGAAGGAAGTCAGAAGAGGCTTTGATGAGACTGAATGAGACTGAATGATTTTTTAAAAAGAAATAAAGACAAAATAACGATAGGGTTCTCAGAGTTTGGGGCTACTTTTCACAGGCAGACCAGACTAGGCCAATCAGAACAACTGATAGGGTGGTGCCCAGAAATGTAGGAGGCAATTCTAGAGTTATATGAAGGTAGGGATTCCACTTGGGGAGAAGTGAACAATGTTAATTCCTTCTCCCTTTGTATTTAATTGTATACCTATAACCCACATTAGAGTGCCTCTTTCTTTGTGGTAGAATGAGGGTAAGAGGTAGCTTGAGTCACTCCTAAGAATGTGGAATCACAGTCAAGAAAAGTTAGCTTGAGGAAAATACCTTTATAAAATTATAGCTGGCATAAGGGAAGCCTGATTATTTGGACCCCAGGAAAATATATTCTTTCTGAGCTTAAAAGAATATATTAGCATCTTCCTGAATCCAGATTGAAAGACTCAAGCTAATTCTCTAGTTATTCAAAAAAGAAGCAAATTTCCAGTGACAATAGGGCTATTAAATGTACCAGTTGAAAAGGAGAATAATGTGTGCCTCGCTGAGCCAAATTTCAAATCAAGATTCTTTCTTAGTATCAATCATATTGGTGGTGCTATCTGTTTCTATACATTTCTTGTAAATTACTGATGTGTGTCATTGGATTTTATAGAAATATTTAAAATATAATATCTGTGTATGAAATGTCTTTGCTCTAAAATGATCTTTTCAAAGACTTAAGTGACAACACATGAATCCAAACTATTTTTTTCATAGACTAAAAATACTGTTTGTAAGAATTGCTAGTTATGTTCTTTTTCTTTCAAGGGTCTTTTTTCCTGTAGGAAGACAGGAATATACATAGAGAAGAAACAGAAAATTGAGTTTCAAATGCCCAATATTAGGCTGCATTTTCTTTATTTACCGATTAAATTATGCCAGGCCCTTGTGGGTTTAAGGAGGAATATAATACAACTATGAAAGCATTGTTTTATTGTGTTACATTTTGTGACGGAGCTCCTTTCAAATGATGCCCCCATCATTCAAGCAGTAACACAGGAAGAATCCAATGAATGGGGTTTCTCTGGCATACTTGGAAAATGTCACTTAGAAAATAAAGCTTCAGAGGAGTTGGCTTTACCTAAGCTATGTATCCACCCCTCCTCCAACTCTAAGTCAAATAGTTACAGAAAGCTTCATAGATTTATACACTAGGTTTAGGATACCCTACTGCCATCAAAACCTGAGGTTAGGGATGCCTGGGTGGCTCAATGGTTGAGCATCTGCCTTTGACTCATGGCATGATCCTGGAGTTCCAGGATCGAGTCCCGTATCGGACTCCTTGCATGGAGCCTGTTTCTCCTGTCTCTGCCTCTCTCTCTGCCTCTCTCTGCGTCTCTCATGAATAAGTAAATAAAATCTTTAAAAAAACCCTGAGGTCAGATGTCTTCATTTCAATTTCTAAGATTGTAACAGTGGTGTACCCATTCAGTAGGGTACCATAATTTCCCTTCCACACAGAATAGGATAAGTATTCTAGTAAGATCATATTACTATCTATATTGCCCTATGTGCTTCTTGATTTGTAAAACAAAATTTATTTTAAGAGAAGTTTGAGATTTTCAGAAAAATTGAGCAGAAAGTAGAGTTTCCATATTTCCTTTCCCCACTCATACACAGCTTGTCCTACTATCAACATTCTCCCACTAGGGTGGAGCATTTGTTACAGTCAATGAACATACATTGCTGTAGCATTATTATCCAAAGTCTATATTAGGATTCACTCTTGCTGTTGGAGATCCTGTGGGTTTTGGTAAATGTATAACATGTATCCACCATATAATATCATATAGAATGATTTCCCTGCCCTAAAAAATCCACCACGCTCCACCTATTTATTGCTCCCTTCTTCTTAACTCCTGTTATTCACTGATATTTTTACTATTTCTGTGGTTTTGCCTTATATAGTTGGAATCATACAATATGTAGCCTCTTTAAATTGCCTTTTACTAAGCAGTATGGATTTAATGTTCTTCCATGTCTCTTCAAGGCTTGTTAATTTATTTCTTTTTTAGCACTGAATAATATTCCATTGCCTGGATATACCCCATTTTATTTATTCACTCACCTACTCAAGGATATCCTGGTTGCTTCTAAGTTTTGACAATTATGAGTAAAACTACCATAGACATTCTTGGGCAGATTTTTGTATAGGCATAGGTATTCAACCCAATAGGGTAAATGCCAAGTAGTACAATTGCTGGGTCATAAGAGTATGTTTTGTTTTGTAAGAAACTGCCAAATTGTCTTCCAAAGTGGCAGTACCATTTTATATTCCCATTGACAATGAACAAAAAATTCCTGTTGCTCCACATTGTTGCCAGTATTTGATGTTGTCAATGTTTTGGATGTTGGCCACTCTAATAGATGTGTAGTGTTATCTCATTGTTTTAGTTGAAAATCTCTAAAGACATTTGATGTTGAGAATCTTTGCATATTTTATATGGGATGTGTATACTTTATTTGGTGAGGTGTCTGTTCAGGTATTTGCTAATTTTTTTTAATTGGTTATTTTCTTACTGTTGAGTTTTGATAGTTATTTGCATATTTTAGATAATATTGCGTATAAGATATGGTTTTTTGTAGATATTTTCTCCTAGTCAGTGACTTGTTTTCTCATTCTCTTGATAATGTCTTTTGCAAAGTAGAAGTTTTTCATTTTAATGAAGTCTAGCTTATCAATTATTTCTTTTATGGATTGTGCCTTTGGTGTTAGATCTAAAAAGTCAGTACCATACCCAAGATCCACTTAGATTTTCTCCTATGTCATCTTCTAGGAGTTTTATAATTTTGTGTTTTACTTTGGGGTCTATGACCCACTTTGAGTTAAATTTTGTGAAAGTTGTAGAGTTTATGTCTATAAAATTCTTCTTTCTTTCTTTCTTTCTTTCTTTCTTTCTTTCTTTCTTTCTTTCTTTCTTTCTTTCTTTCTTTCTTTCTTTCTTTCTTTCTTTTTGTATGTGGATGTTCCTGGTGTTTCAGCACCATTTGTTGAAAAGACTCTTTTTCTCAATTGTCCTGGCTTTGTTCCTTTGTCGAAGATTACTTGATAATATTTATGTGGATCTGTTTCTGGACTGTTCTATTTGTCCTTTTTGTCACTACTACACTGTCTTGATTACTGTGACTTGTTAGTAAATCTTATAGTTGGATAGTGTCAGTCCTCTGACTGTATTCTTCTCTTACCATTTTGTGTTGGCAACTTTATAATCATTTTGTTGATATCCATAAAATAACTTGCCAAGATTTTGATTGGGATCACGTTAAATCTATAGACCTTTTTGGGAAGAATGGGCATTTTGAAAATATTGAGTCTTCCCATGCATGAACATGGAATGTCTCTCTAATTATTTATTTTGTCTTTAATTTGCCTCATCAGAGTTTCATTGTTTTCCTCATAAAGATCTTGTACATATTTTGTTAGATTTATATTTAAGTATTTCATTTTGAAGGACACTAATGTAAATGCTATTGAATTTTTAATTCCAATTCCACTTGTTCATTGCTGGTATATAGGAAACTGATTGCCTTTTACATTAACTTTGCATACTGCAACCTTGCTGTAATTGCTTATTAGTTCCGGGAGTTCTTTTGTTGATTCTTTTGGATTTTCTAGATAGATAGTTTGTCACTTGCAAGTGAAGACAGTTTTATTTTTTCTTTCCCAATCTGTATACCTTTTATTTCCTTTTGCCATCCCATTACATTTGCTAGGACTCCTAATACTATGTTGTAAAGCAGTGATGAGGGGGTCTCCTTGCCTTGTTCCTAGTTTTAACAGGAAAGCTTTGACTTCCTTATCATTAAGTATAATTTTACCCCTAGGTTTTTTGTAGGTATTCTTTATCAAGTTGAGGAAGCTTCCCCTCTATTCCTATTTTGCTGAGAGTTTTATCATGAACAGGTATTGGATTTTGTTAAATGCTTTTTTGCATCTACTGATATGATCATGTGATTTTTCTTCTTTAGCATGTTGAAGTGATAGATTACATTAACTAATTTTCACATGTTGAACCAGCCTTGCATACCTGAGACGAATGCCACTTGGTCATGGTATATAATTCTTTTTATATGTTACTGGACTCGATTTGCTACTATTCTGTTGAGGATTTTTACATCTATGTTTTTGAGAAATACTGGTCTGTAGTTTTATTTTCTTGTAATGTCTTTGTCTGGCTTTGATACTAAGGTAAGACTGGCCTCATAGAATGAATTAGGTAACATTTCCTCTGCTTCTGTCTTCTAGAAGAGATTGTAGAGAATTGGTATGATTTCTTTCTTAGGAATTCACAAGCAAACCCATCTAGGCCTGGTGCTTTTTATTTTGGAAGATTGTTAGTTATTAAGTCAACTTGGAAGATTATTAATTATTGATTCAATTTTTAATAGCTATAGGCTTATCCAGATTATTTTTTTCTTGATTTTTATGGTAATATTTAATAATTACTTATTTGCAGAGTTCCAACAAAAGCATAGCAAAAATCTCTTCTCATGAAAGCATTTACCTTTCCCTGATCATATAACCAAATCCTCTATCAAATTTATGTCTCTTGCTTTATCAGCTTATTTTTATTCTATACCACTGCCCAACATGTCTTTGTTTAAAAGTTTTCTTCAGGTTTTTCTTATCATTCAGCCTTGGTCATGGGTTGTTCTCTTTAAGAGAACTGTCTTTATTGATGTCCAATATGACAATGTAGAGTGTTTGCTTTGCCTGTATTTTGATATTTTGAGTCATCCTTTTAACAAGACTTAATCCAAACTTCAAGGGCAAATCCTTTTCCTTCAAAATAGAACAGTGTATGGAAGAAGTAATGGGTTCCTTTGAGAGATACAGAATATATCCAGTTTATGATGCAAATTCTCTATATTTGAATTAGATTTTACCACCACATAATTGTGTGTTTCATCTTGAACTTCATGCATAAATACAAAATTTTATTCCCTTACCACAACCATTTAGAAAAAATATCCAATTTATCATAAAATTTCTCAAAAATACATTCCTACTGTATATAACTAATGATTGCCTATAATCATATTTTCAATATCTGAATAGACATGACACTATTCTAGAGGTGCTCAATACATCAGAATTATGGAAGGAGAGTCAAGACTTATTAAATTACACCAATCATTTAATATGGAATTATAATTGATAGTATTATACATATAAAAATCATATCTATATAATCTTATAAGGAATCACATCCATCCTCAAAAAAGGGCTTTGTTCCTTATTGCTTGTTTTCATGGGGTACAACCAAATAAATAATGTCTGAAGAATATAATAAATCAAATTATATTAATATTAATTCAGTATTTATTTTTAAAAGTATATAAGGCGGGATCCCTGGGTGGCGCAGCGGTTTGGCGCCTGCCTTTGGCCCAGGGCGCGATCCTGGAGACCTGGGATCGAATCCCACGTCGGGCTCCCGGTGCATGGAGCCTGCTTCTCCCTCTGCCTGTGTCTCTGCCTCTCTCTCTCTGTGTGTGTGACTATCATAAATAAATAAAAATTAAAAAAACAAAAAAACAAAAAAAAATAAAAGTATATAAGGCATATAAATGATGATATTAAAAGTAAGAGAGCTGTCTTTTTAAATCTTTTTTTAAAGATTTTATTTATTTATTCATAAGAGACAGAAAGAGAGAGAGAGGCAGAGACATAGGCAGAGGGAGAAGCAGGCTCCATGCAGGGAGCCTCAATCCTGGATCCTGGGATCAGGACCTGAGACAAAGACAGACACTCAACCACTAAGCCATCCAGACATCCCAGATAGAGAGTTTTATTGACCAAGTATAACATATTTCATTTTCCAATGATGGCCATATTCTATCCTGTCTTGTCCCTTCCATGGAGACATGAGCTTTATGATCTCTCACCTTGAATTTGGGCAAGCTTGTGACTATAGTATAACTGATGAAATGTGAAATCTGAGGCTAATTTATGAAAGTTGACACAGCTTCCACTGGATTCTTCTTTGGGACATTTGCTTTTGGAATTCAGCCACCATGCTATGCAGGAACCCAGACTGCATGGAGATGCTAACATACAGGTATTCTGATTGACAGGCGGTAACCAAACTAAACTGCTAGACTTGTGGATAGTGAACAGATGATTTTATCCCCCAGATATCAAGTCATCCCTCAATGTCTTCTCAACTCATGTTCCAGGTATCATGGAGCAGAGACAAGTTGTGCCCCCATGACCTTTTTGAATTTCCAACTACATCTCCTGTAGGATGCTAGGAATGTTTTTGTATTTCAGATTCTGAGATTTTGTATTACTCTAGTAAGTTTGGGATGGTTTGTTAGGCAGCAGTAGTAATTAGGACAATTCTTTAATACTGGTAAGGCAGGTATCTTCTGTTTGCCTCTTTATCCCCAAATCTGCTTTCTGCTTGTCTACACTATACTCTCTTCCCTGTGGATGCTGACCTGCATGGACTATATGAACAGGCTCCTGTGCCCTCCAGTGTCCTGTTATGTCAGCCAACTGGGAACCCCAGAAGGAGTTCAGAGGGAGAGAGAAGAGAGAGGTCAGAAGAATGATCCCTCTGGCTTCCCTCTGAGAAGATGGCTCAGTATCTTCAGCTCCAGACACTGCTGTTCTCGAGAGGGCCCACCTGACATGTCTCTCTCCTGGGCTCCAAATCAATATACATTTAATAGTAATACTGCTTTCTCCTCTCATTCTTTGCAATCTAGTAATGGCATCATAACCTTCTTTAGTTATTCTTTGTGCTTCTGTGGCATCCATTTTGTAGGCCTCTAACAAGTTAAACAAAAACCAAACTTCCCATTTCACTGCCTTGCTTTGATAAGGTGCACATCTTGACTTCATTTGACCACTCCCAAGTTCTGCTCTTACCTTCCAGGAGTATGGTACAGTCGGTAACAAAACACTTAAGTTTCCTCCAGGCTACCATCCCCAGGGACCACCTACGACCCTTCAACTCACCAGTTGAGCCTTTGCATCACCCAACTTCCTGTTGGTCCTACACGGCCTGCTAGGGTTTCCTCTCTGGACCTGTGAGTAGAAAATTTTATTTTCTGGTCTCTTAAGTGCCCGCTCACTGTGCTGCAGCAGAAACCAACATCTTAGTAAACTCTGTCCTAGGGTAGCATACAGCATTGGCAATTGCCACTACCACCAGTTTCCTGCATGCATATCCTTGTGGTTTCCCTATTCCCTGCACATGACTTTGTAATGGGTCCTTTTGTTTTTTCTAAAATTATTCTAAATATGAATGTGCTGTGTATTTCCTGGTGGGAATGAAAGATACAGCTGATGGTTGGTTTAGCTGAATCTTCAATTTTAACTCCTCTATAAAGGCAGATGCCCCTCACCTAAATTTCTTCAATGGCCCTTACAACTCTGTAATTGTTATTTAAATTCCTTTTCTTCTTATTTGTTTATCTTTATATCCCTCTTTCTTTAAAATGTCTTGCTCATATAGACACTCAGTAAATGTCTGATATAGAGATCCTTGCCAATCACAAGGCACCCCAAAAATAAAGGTAATTAAACACATTTTGCTGGGGACATTCTCTCAGTATGTTTCATAATAGGTAAAGTCTTAAGTTAAAGATGAGTTAAAAGTGGGGTATGTCCCACAAATTGAGGAAAACTCACCTATAGGAATAGCCCATAGTGAGAGTGACCAGGCCCTTCCTACCATGTGTGCAAAGAGTACAACATGTACCAAAGTGAGTCAAGTGGCCTCTCTTACTAGACATGTAGCAGGAAATATGGATTCCAGACTCATTCCCAAGCCAGGCTGGTGGTAGATAGATATGGGTTATATATCCTGGTGGACACAGAACTATCTTGGTTTCCTCCTGTTTCCCACATACTTGATAGTGTTCCTTTTCGGTCTTTTTTTTTTTTTTTTTTTTTGGTTTTATTTATTCATGAGAGAGACAGAGAGAGAAGCAGACTCCATGCAGGGAGCCCAACATGGGACTCCATCTGGGGACTCCAGGATCATGTCCTGGACTGAAGGCAACGCTAAACCACTGAGCCACCCAGGCTGCCCGAGCCACCCCAGGCTGCCCCCTTTTCAGTCTTAAGTGTGTACTGATTTAGATGATAAATATAGAATCACTTTAGCTATAAATAATAGCTGTGGGCTGGAGAGTATGGAGAGAATATTCAGCCTTTTAGAAAAGGAGACAGACCAACTGCAGTCCTAGAAGAGGAGCAGGCACCATGAAACCAAAGAGACCAGAGTAGATGTTCAGAGCAGAATTTCAGTCCTCTGTGTTGAGCCATCATGGTAGGCCGAGGTTTGGGCAGCAAGGAGTGTTGGGACATTTTATTTTAACATTTGGATCAAGGACTGATGTCAACAAAGGAGTCTGGAAGAGAACACTAACGTGGCCCTAAGTGATGGGCATTTTTATGAAGTCTGCCTACTGACTGACATTTGTACCTGTAAGGTTCCTCTGGGGTGGTGGCCCCCAGAAGGCATGGCTGTCACTTAGACATTGTGAAGGTAGAAAGCACTTATTTGGTTAAATTTCTCAGAATGGCCTATACTTAGGCTGCTGCTCTGGATTGTGGTACCTGGAGATTCTCATCTATCTTCTCTAGAACAGAAATTCTTACTCTATCACATTCTTCATCTTTTTTAATTATGGGCAAAACTTGACTTTCAGACACATTCATATTAAAATTGCCACAAATCTGGATTCCATTCTTGTTAGGTTATTAGGGGTTTTGATTGATATCCTAGAGTATAGGCCTTTTTCTCAAATATCCCCACATAACAGACACTGTCTTGCCTCTGTCTTGGGAATTATACTTGACCTTGGTCATAGTTTCGTCCATTGGTACATCCAGCTTTGGGGATCAAGGATTTCAAAGATAAATGGGAGTAAAGATAAATGGTGGAACCTAATAGGGTAACTTTGGTTAACATTTTTGTTCTGATAAGTTTTTTTTATATAATCAAGAGTAAATATAAATAATCCTATGGACTAGTTTATTCTTTTATAGGTAGTCACATAGATAAAAAATAATTATTTTGTTATGAATTCTTCTTTTCAAATATTATGGAAACTGTATAAACTAAACACACCACTAATGAGGTCACAGTTATAGGCAGCCAGTTACCCAGAACAGAGCAGATTTTGTCACAATTTGCCAAGACTTTTAGCTTAGTGACTATTTAGGGAATAGTTAGGTGAGACTTAGTTTTAAAACTGAGAAAATGGGCAGCCCGGGTGGCTCAGTGGTTTAGCACTGCCTTTGGCCCAGGGCATGATCCTAGAGTCCCAGGATCGAGTCCCATGTCAGGCTTCCTGCATGGGGCCTGCTTCTCCCTCTGCCTGTGTCTCTGCTTCACTCTCTCTCTTTCTCTCTCATGAATAAATAAATAAAATTTTTAAAAAAGAAAGCCTTAAAACCAAGAAAATGTCTATGCATTCACTTGTGATAGTCACCAGTGAGACTGCACTGAAAATCAGTGCAATAGACGTTATTTCAAATCCTGACTCTAGAATTCTCCACGTGCTCTTGAACAAGGCCCTCAACTTCTCTGCATCTGTTTCCTCAATTCAGAAGTTGTTCTGAGAGTTGAATGCTGTCATGACAGCCTACAGTACAGAGCTGGAAAATGTTGCTGCAGATCTTTAAACGTTCCTTCAACCTATGCATAATGCTTATTTATGGTTCCACATTATGTACTAGATCATAGGGGAGGAGTTTCTTGCTTTATAACATGTTATATGTATCTTTACTAAGGCCCTCATGTAGTGACTGACTTAAAGAATTTTTGAAAGGAATGAGTGAAGGAGGGAGGGCAGATATAACCATTATAATGATTAAAGAGTCTGAAATTATTGAGATGAGGGGCAAACATGTATCTGGGTTAAGAGTTTGTTATACCCCCTTCCCCCCAAAAAAGAGTTTGTTATACCTCTCTAGTTTGACGGTGATTATTCCACTTGGTACAAAACACTCACCTAGATTGTGCCCCTAAATGCAGGGTTTTACTGAAAGCTTTTTTTTTTTTTTATCTCCAAGAAGATAACCATAAAACACTATTGTCCCAGTGGACCTATGTCATGCCATAATTATTGCTTTGCTAATAAATAGTTGTAGCAAGATAAATTGGAACAGCAGCAGCCATCTGACTTGGGAGGTCTGATTAAAACTGTAGGAGGTCAACAGAATATGAAGGAGATAAATATTATTTTTAAGCCCTCATCTAGGAGCTGCATGTAGCCCAGGCATCGGAATAGTTTGTACTGCACAGTGAATCTGTTTCTCACAAGCACATGTGTGGTATTCAGTTCATAAGCCAACCCACAAAAGTCTATTGAGTGGTTAATACACCTGAAGCAGTCTTTGTGTCCACGAGGCAGTGTGGTCAAGGTTTCCCTGTGGGATGGCAGGAATATGTTTTTTTGACTCTGTGAGATAGAGAGTTCCTTTCTCCCTTCCAGTCTCTCTAGCTGTCATCTGGCAGGGAGGAAGACATGCTACCTGGAGGATTTGAGCATAGACTCTGCTGGGGACGGAGTTCAGCAACAGTGAAGATCAGAGGAGGCATTTCTAGGATGAAGAAAAAGGAGATGTTACATTCAATGACTCTAAAGTACCATGTATAATAATACTGAGACTACCACCTTTTTATTTATCCATCAAATCTTTTTTTTTAAAGATTTTATTTTTAAGTAATCTCTATACCCAACATGGGACTCAAACTTATAACCCCGAAAATCAAGAGTCAAGTACTCACTCTACTGACTGAGCCAGCCAGGTGTCCCCATCTATCAAATATTTTATGTTTTGGGGAAAAATGGATGTTTTGAAGAAAAAAGTTGCACAAAATGTCTAGCACAAATGTGATCAACCATCACGTAATTATTCAGTGATAAATTAATCATGTAAGAGCTACAAGGATTCAGCTATTTCAGTGTATAATTATGTGTACTATTGTGTCTTTCTGAAGAGTCTCCAGGGAAGCTTTCTGTAATGATTCTAACTGCGCAAGGTGTAGAAAGTGACCTTTCCTAGCCTCATAGGGAAGAAGTCTCTGTAGGACAACTGTTAGTCCTGTCCAACTACTGAGCAGAGGACAATTCTTTCACTTCCATGTTAGTCCTTTCTTCCACAGGGGTTAGCCTCTAAACCTGGAATCAGAGAAGTAGATTCATTATTAGCTCTGTGTTCACATCTTCTTAAACATACTACTTTGAAATGAGAACAGTTCTCACTTTAGTTCTGTGGGTTTAGGCTGGGGGCTCACGTGGCAAGGCTGCCATCTAGTGTGCAATAGATTTCATTACACCCCCCAACCATAAAAGACTGAATGGAATCGTAGTACGCGCACATGCTGATATGCCATCAGTGCTAGCTAGCTATATGCAGGATTTACTGGTGATTCTAAGCCAAAAATAGGTCAGAGATCACTAACAGAATTACTATCCTTAATCACATTTTTCTATGACTAAAAATATCTCCAAGCTTCAGCCCTTACATTTGGGGTACTTTGCAGTATCTTAGGGAAAGACATGGACACATCCTTGGGCTCTGATTTGTGGGAGAAATCGTGATTACTAAAATTAGATTATGTATATGGAGATTAGGTTCAGCAGAAAATGTTTTGCTTTGCTGCCGATTTTCAAACAAATTTACATAGTTTATATAAATAAAGCTGGTGTCCTTAAGTTCCTTATAGCTTGACAAGGTATCAATGAATTCATGCCAAAAACTTTCACAGAGAGAATTTTAGGTAAGAGGCCGTGTAAGATGATGATAATGAGCATGAGTATTTAAAGTCAGACTGCCTAGGTTTAAATCCTGGCTCCCCTACTTAGTAGCTTGACAGACGTGGGAGTGTAACCTAATGTTAAATGCCTCAGTTTCTCCACCTGTCTCTGGAACTAACAGTCGCAGTTACTCACAGAGGATACTGTGGGAATTAAGAGTTGTGACATACAAAGAGATCTAGATGATTGTTTTTTAAAAAATACATTGAATTATTTTTATTATTTTTTAAATTTTATTTATTTATTCATGAGAGACACAGAGAGAGGGGCAGAGACATAAGCAGAGGGAGAAGTAGGCTCCTTTTAAAAAGGGTGCCCCTTTTTAAGAAGTTTTATTTATTTATTTTTTATTTAAGTGAGAGCACAAGCAGGGGGAAGGAGCAGAGAGAGAGGGACAAGCAGGCTCTCCGATAGGCAGGGAACCCAACATGGGGCTTGCTCCTAGGACCCTGGGATCATGACCTGAGCCTAAGGCAGACATTTAACTGACTGAGCCACCCAGGAGCCACTACATTGTACCCTTTAATGAATAACAAGAAATAGCCAGCATTTGAGAATGAGGGTCTGCACCATCTTATTTAGAATCATACATTTGACAGGTAATAAGGGAAGCAAACCTAAAACCTACCTTCATGCTTATTTTTCTTCTCTAGACATTGGCCAAAAAGGCAGCCTTATTTTTTGTGCTGAAAAAATTGTATTTCAAGGTTCAGTGCAGTGAAGTAGCAAAAGAAGATAAGGGTGAGAAATCTGAAGACATGAGTATTATAATTTTTCAAACAGTAGGAAGAATGCCAATTGATTTGTAGTGAAAAGGCTGCCCCTAAGAGTTTAGCTTTCTGTACCATTTTACAAATCATATTCAATGAATAGAAATGAAATGTTATATCTCACTTGCCTGAGTGATTGAAAAAAAAAGAAATAGTAGGCCATTTCATGATATATAATGAAATCATAGAATTTACGGATAAGGCATACAGAAGCCCAAAGAAGCAACAAAATTTTTTGTTTTTGTTTTTTAGAGATTTTATTTTTTTATTTGTGAGAGACACACAGAGAGAGGCAGAGACATAGGCAGAGACAGAAGCAGGCTCCATGCAGGAAGCCCGATATGGAACTCCATCCCAGGACCCCCAGATCATGCCCTGAGCTGAAGGCAAACACTCAACTCCTGAGCCACCCAGGTGACCCAAGAAGTCACAAGGTTAGTTAGTGGTGACAGCTGATTTCCGAGGCCCTTCCCGATACCCAAGATTGAATTCAGACAAAATAAAAGGTCACTAAAATGACATCTTTACCGGTAACTAGATTCCCACTGATCAAGCCAAAAATTTAAAATGTGTAGTTTGAAGAAACCACCCCAGCCTCACAAACACTGTTTACTTACAATCTTCTGAACTTTGCTCCTTGCAGCAGGTGTGGGAACTGATATTTAACTGGGGATGAGGAGAGAGGCCTGATAGGGGTAAATTACTCTTGGTTTGGGGGGATTGAGCCAGAACTGAAAGCAAAAAGCTCACAAATGCCCTGGAGAAACAATTCCTAAGCACGCAGGTGTTCTTTAATGTGGGCAAGAGGAAGGGCCCCTGAGCACGGAGGGCAGAAACATTCAAGATTAAGGTCGACAGTCAAGTGACCACCTTTTCACTCTTGCTTTTGCGAGAGCTGTTCTCACAAAACAACCATGCACAAATCTACCAGGACAATCCCCCGCTATAGCAGACATCTTTCAAGTCCTACAGAATATTCTCGGCCCATGTCCAATTTCAGCACCAGCTGTGGTGGACAGTTTCTGGCAGGCTGACCCTGTCCCACCTGGGTCCTCCATGCTTCTTACTCAGTGCTTTCTCTAAAACCATGGGAGCTGGCTCTGGAAGTGTGGAGAGATTCATCTCCTCAGGGGAGACCATTATACAGTAAGAGATTGGAGGCACTAGAGAAATGCCTCCCCAGGCACCCATTCTTTGTTGAAGTCATTCTGAGGTGAATTTTGTAAGGTTTCCTCAAAAGGTCTTCCACAGGATTGAATTCTAGTTACCCAGGGCTAACAGCTCTAACAGAAACCATTTAGGGGTGCCTGGGTGGCTCAGTCAGCTAAGCATCTGGCTTTCGGTTTTGCCCCTGATGTCAGGGGGATCTCTGAGTTGGGCTTTTCACTCAGTGTGGAATTTGCTTGTCCTTGTCTCTCTGTTTCTCCCCTCCCTGCTCATGTCTCAGGTTCTGCTTGTAGAGGAACCCAAACTAAGACTACACTTATGGTTTGGATCATGTCTGATTCCTTCTTTTCAACTCACTCCTCAGTGGCCAGGAGAAACATTCAAGAATCACTGTTAACTTACCCTGGTTTCCCCAGCGGATCTTCAGACACCTTAGCACCGCTTGGGGAAAAGCAAAAGCTTATGTCTGGCAGTATTGACCGTTTCCTTTGCAAAGCTGCAAACACCTCTTTCAGCACGGGAAGCAAAGGCTTGGGGGAGTTTACTAGGGACCCAACTTTCAGCCCTGCAGAGCACTTTCTAGGGATCAGGAAAGCCTCAAGGACTGCCTACCTATAATAGTCTTGCTGTATATCTATGTGTCTGCATGTAAGAGTGGTTTCTCTGAATTACTTCACTATATTTGGAGAGTGGGTGAAAATATCAGGTGATAGGATGCTCCTTCCCACATCTAGCTCAGAATTATTATAATTGAATCAAATGTTGATTTGAGCAACCAGGAACATATATTTTGTTCTTTAAGATACTCTGAAGCCTGGTTAGAAGAGGTTGGAACTTTGGCAATCGAGAACAGTGTTCCTTGTGCATTCAGATAGGCATACTGATATAAGGGACAAAACATGTGCTCAGAGCCACATGGGTCTGATTATGAAGGCTGGCTTAACTATTATTGAGTTACATGTAGTCAATACTGTGATGATTCACCCAGAACTGTCTTCTGGAATGAGGGACATTTCCTCTCAGTGATTGGGAGTCTGCAGCTGAGAGTTTTCAGCTGTCAGCCATCTCCAGAAATTACTCCTGGTAATCCTTTGATACTTCTTTGCCCATGGTCACACTCCTTTCTGGGGCAGCTGATCCATATCATCCAATGGCCCACTGACAGAAATATGTAAATACCTGACCATCTCAGCCCAAGTCAGAACAGCTATGAAAGGCTCAATTGTAGAGATTAGCCAAGGCCACAGCTGAATCTTTGTCACAGCTTACCTCCTCCTTTAGCCCAATCCTCTATTCTTCTTTTCTTTTGTAGGTATTGATCTTAAAAATATGCCCTAATAAGTTGTCTGTATGCTAACTCCTTCTCAGAGTGTGCAGGTGTCCCAGGACACCTGCTTTGTGACACTACATGACAGGGCTTGATTGAGACAGATGAGGTTTTTGGAAAATGAATAATGCAGCCCTTGATTGAGACAGATAAGGTCCTTGGAAAACTTGATAATGCAGCCCTACTTCAAAAAATATTCTTTTAATGTTTAGTCAGCATTTAGTCTTCAGTGAGATCAGTTCCAAAGAAGAGTGTTTTATACTCTTGTTTTTTCTATTCTCTTTCAGTCCTAGAGGACTAATTACATTTCCCAAGTGATGGTGAGAAATCTGATCTGAATCCTTGGGTTAACTGTCAAGAAATTTTCCAAGTACTTAGATAATGCTTTAGTACTGGATACAGATTGATTTCTTAGGAAATTGTCCATGGATTCTACCTCTTAATTTATTCTGAGCTTATATGTATGATCCTGAGAAAGTCATTTAAATGTTATGAGCCTTGGTCACAGTCACAGAATGTCTTCCTCACAGAATTATGGAAAGAATTCAATTGACTTTTTAAAAAGATTTTATTTATTTGTTTATTTGACAGAGAGAGAGCACAAGCAGAGGGAGTGGCAGACAGAGGCAGAGGGAGAGGGAGAAGCAGGCTCCCTGCTGAGCAGAGAGTCAACATGAAGCTTGATCTCAGGACCCTGGGATCACGACCTGAGCCAAAGGCAGATATTTAACTGACTGAGCCACCCAGGCATCCTGGAAAGGATTCAATTAATTAATATAATGCACAGAATAGCTACTCAACACAAGGTAACTTACTTCTCCTAGCTTCAGTAAACTGGGCCATTCATACTTTTTTTCCCCATTCATACTTTTTAAGTAAGGTAAGGTGTTACAAATTATAATATAAAAACTGTGGTTACTGTTGGCAAGATCTGGTTACCTTGTAGACCTTAAGTAGACAAGGTCATCTATCTGTTGGGAAATGGGGTGTCCCCCAAGGAATGAGTCACAAAATCTCCAGTGTTTGCTGAAACACATGATGAAAATCATGTCAATGGCATTGAGTCCATGCTGAGCTCTTCTCTTCCTCAGCCAAGATTTCCTTTTTGGGGGTGTTATATGTTTTTAGCAAGAGATGCCATTTACATCATAACTGAGCAGGTCTTCATAGTGACTTCTGCTCTTGATGTTATTCAAGGCAACTTTCTAGAAGGCAGTATTTCCCCATATAAACAAAGGAGAGGAAAAGAATAGGAAGAGTGATGACAGGAGATGAGAGGACACATAAATAGAAAAAGTTTTCTTGAATTATTAATTCCATGGAGATACTGATTGCCATTTTTACTTTTTTTTAATTTTTTTTTAAATTTTATTTATTCATGAGACACACACACACACACACACAGAGAGAGAGAGAGAGAGAGAGAGGCAGAGACACAGGCAGAGGGAGAAGCAGGCTCCATGCAGGGAGCCAGACGTGGGACTTGATCCTGGGTCTCCAGGCTCAGGCCCTGGGCTGAAGGCAGTGCTAAACTGCTGAGCCACCTAGGCTGCCCCTTTTTTAAATTTTTTAAATATTTTATTTATTTATTCATGAAAGACACAGAAAGAGAGAGAGAAGCAGACACACAGGCAGAGGGAGAAGCAGGCTCCACGCAGGGAGCCAGACGTGGGACTTGATCCCAGGTCTCCAGGATCACACCCCTGTCTCCAGGATCACACCGTGGGCTGAAGGTGGCGCTAAACCGCTGAGCCACCCGGGCTGCCCTGCCATTTTTATTAATCCTAATATTATCTAATCTCCAGGCTCCATAAGAGTTGCTTATTTTCCTGAATCTCTCTAACCAAAGGAAAAAAAAAATTGCTTAGCATAATTCACACAAATCCAACTGTGTGTGTTGTGAAGAACTGCAAACCAAAAGAAGAGTCAGGACTTGTAGGTTCCAGAGGCTTAGCTAGCATAGATCTCTGGGCACCACAGGTCCAGACATCCAATCAAAATTTCCAGGGCCATTTTAATGGAGTATGGAACATAGGAGAAAATTTACCATTTATCTTTTTGGTATAATAAAAATATGCCCTAAATTTTTAAACTGGTCTCATATATTCAGAAATATATTCAAATAATCATTAATACTGAAAAGAAAAAAGGGAAAATGGAATTACCACTCAACCTGTAGAGAATGACAGAATACAGCAAAGTCAACGGTGAAGGCTAGACGGTTCCAGATGGAAGCCTAGATTCTTCTTAAATGGCAATTGAATTACATTTCTTCATCTTTTCCTCATTTCTGCCCTGTTTCATTTCCCAATCTGAAATCTTGGCAGTTTTCTCTATATTCATCATCAAACTATCACACTATTGGTTTTTTTTTTTAAGTTAACTGAAACTGAGTTGAAATAGACTCCTTTTCATTAATAGCACCAGTGCCAGACAATAATTTGAAATATGAGGAATTTTCATTTAATGCCACTTCAGCTTGGCACCTTTTGTGTTTATTCCTCTCCTTGCTGAGAATCATCACCCTCGTGACTTACTCAAATGGGGTTTCCCATTGTAGTAACTCAGATGGGTTGGGATGGAGAGTTTGGGCTTGCCAAAACTGACCTGCCTTGTTTTCGGTTCCTCATAGACCTGGCTCTTCTTTTTCTTTCTTTTTTTTATTTTAATGATTTTATTTATTCATCATGATAGACAGAGAGAGAGAGAGAGAGAGAGGCAGAGACACAGAAGGAGGGAGAAGCAGGCTCCATGCCAGGAGCCTGACGCGGGACTCGATCGTGGGACTCCAGGATCAGGGCCTGGACCAAAGGCAGGTGCCAAACTGCTGAGCCACCCAGGGATCCCCTAGACCTGGCTCTTAGTGAATCCTCAGGCTAGAAAACAATCTAAATAATCTACAACAAAGTATCACTATTCCAGTTATGTAAATGGATACTCCTTCCATTTCAACCTTATTTAGATTTTCTTTAGCCTGTCCCTTTGTTCTAAACCTTTGCCAAATTTGGTAATTCTATCTATTTATCCCACTCAAATAGTTTCCAGTAGACTGCCACTTCTCTACTATGGTCCCTAAGTGACCATTTCCAGCTACTGGAGTAACTTCCTAAAGCATCTCTTGTTTCCAGCCCTCATCCTCTGCCTTGATTCCAGTGAGATATAGAAACTTTATCCAGTACAGATGTATTCCTTTATGCTATTATTGTCATGTATCTATAACTTTATATAAGCCCATTGATAGTTTTGTAATAATTGTTTTTTGCAATTGCCTTTTAAATCAGTAGAGAAAAGAGAAATATATATATTTATATTTACATGTTTACGTATCTGTAAATATATTTCTACTTAAAAAAAGATATTTATTTATTTATTTATTTATTTATTTATTTATTTATTTGAGAGAGAGAGAGAGAGAGAGCATGAATAGGGGAGGGAGAGCAGAGTCAGAAGAAGAAGCAGGCTCCCTGCTCAGCAGGGCTCCAGGATGTGACCTCAGTGGAGGGCTGACACTTAACCGACTAAGCCACCTAGTTGCCCTATATTTTCTTACATAATTATATTTACTGGTGCTCTTTCTTTGTGTGGATTCAGGTTACCATACGGTATCATTTCTTTTCAGTCTGAAGGACTTCTTTTGATATTTGCCATGAAAATCTGTTAATGAATTCTTTCAGTCTTCGTTTGTATCTGGAGATACCTTAATTTTTCCTTCATTTTTTTATAGTTTTGCTTGCTACAGTTATTAGTTGACAGTTGTATTTTTTCAAGCACTTTAGATATGTCATCCCACTGCCTGCCTTCTGGCCTCATTTCTTTCTGCCTGTCATCTGGTAGTTTTAACACAGTTTCCTTGTTGATGATGAGTTGTGGCGGGGGGGAGGGTGTTTTTGTGTGTATATATGCGTTAACTGCTTTTAAGATTTCCCCTTGGACTTTATCTATGACATGTCCAGGTGTGGATCTCATTGTGTTTATCCTGCTTGCAGTTCATTAAGCTTTCTGTATATATAGATTAATGCTTTTCTCTTTTTTGGTGATAAAGTTTTGAAAATGTTTAGCCATTATTTCTTCATTTATTTTTCTGCCCCTTTTCCTCTCTTTGAGACTCCTTTACATATATGTTAATATATTTTATGTTGTCCCAAGTGTGTGAGGTTCTATTCATTATGTTCTCCATTCTTTTTTATTTCTGTTCCTCAGGATTATTTTTATTGACCCACTTCAGGTTTGCTGAGTTTTACTTCCGCTAGCTCAAATCTTCTGTTGAGCTATTTTACTGATTTTTTCAATTATTGTACTTTTCAGTACCTGAAATTCTACTTGGTTAGTTTTTATAACTCCCCTCTTTTTATCGAGGTTCTATATTTGATTATCCACTGTTATTATACTGTCCTCTAATTATCAGAACATGGTTTACCTTTGTTTTTGAACATATATAATACCTACTTTTTTGTCTATTAAGTCCAACATCTGGGCCCCTACAGAGTGCTTATATTGAAACAGAGATAGTATCCTTCTATATATTGGCTACATATTCTTATTTCTTTGCATGCCTTGTATTTTTTTTGTTGTTAAAAACTGAGTATTTTAGGTAATATATTGTATACTCTAGATTCTTATTTCCACCTCTCATAGGGGTTGTGAATGTTGCTCACTTGTTTACATGTTTAGTGATTTTTCCTGAGCTATTTATGTAGAGTCTATACTCCTTACAGTGTGATGATGGCTATCTCTCCTAAGTTTTAAAAAATTTTTTCTTGTTGTTATTGTTTTTTGTTTTTTTTAAAATTTTTATTTATTTATGATAGTCACAGAGAGAGAGAGAGGCAGAGACACAGGCAGAGGGAGAAGCAGGCTCCATGCACCGGGAGCCCGACGTGGGACTCGATCCCGGGTCTCCAGGATCGCGCCCTGGGCCAAAGGCAGGCGCCAAACCACTGCGCCACCCAGGGATCCCTCTTGTTGTTATTGTTAAGCATGGTTTCCTATGGGTCATCCCTGGTCAACATAGTTTAGTCCTCAAAGATTGGTTAAAGATTTGGTGGGAAATTTCATCTTAACATGGTTTATCCAATCCATTTTCTGATTTTAGAGAGAAGCACAAGTTTCTAAATGCTTAGGGATATTCATGTATTGCACATGTTTGTAAGGGCCTTGCTCTATATCCAACACTCTGCTAAACTGTGGGAATATAATGGTGAATAAGTAAGTCACCATTTCAACTTCCATGGAACCTACAATCTCATTGGCATGGCAAAAGAAGGAGAAAAAAAAATCACCACAGTCCATATTCAGGAGTGGGGAAAATATGAAGAAGGAAAAAGGTAAGTTTATTTTTTCTATTTTTAAAAAACTTTTTCTGTTTTTGACTGTGTCGGCCATTTCAAATTTATTTTTCCTTAAATACAGCTCAAGATATCTAGTGAGGTTCTGAAACACCTAAGACAATGTTCAGAATTGCAAAGGGAATCCTGGCACTTCCTCATTTCCTGTCGTGCCATGACAGAGAAAGAAAGTAAAGAAGGGAAAGGAATCATCTGTTTAATTTATATCCACCACAAGCCTTGCCTTCTTCAATAAATAACCCACTTCAGTGCTTATGTACCCATGCAATGATTCTGATCAAAAGACTGATTTCATTTCCTTGTAATCAGACAAGGTTATTTTACTGTAATAATTAGAAACTAAATAGTTCTTCTTTGATTATTGGTATTCAGTTTGGCCTAGAAAATCATTAGAAACTTATAAATCTGTAATCCATGAGAATGGAAAACTACTGATAAATGCAAAGTAGTAGCTCTGACCTATGCATGGTGGAATTTTCAAGATTATAATGAATGGGCTTGATTGAGGCATCAAATGTAGTTTTTATAATGCAATTCATTTCTGTATGGTTGCTTTCAGGGACACACATCACAAATCACTATACAAATCATTGCAGTCTATCCAGCAAATACAATTCATAGCTATAAATATGGCATTGCATATATCAAGAAACTACAGTGTTAAGGAGCCAAAAAATGACTTTGAACAAGAGTGTCACAGAGTATGGCATATTTGAGACACATTGAGTTGATTTGATTGTTTTATTATAGAGGCTATGAGATATTACAGATCAGAGAGAAAGATTTAGATTTTGAATTGAAGAATTATATAGTTATTCACAAAAAATACAGATAGTTATATTCTTTCCCATTTTGCAAGCAAAACAAGAAAAAAGATACTCATAGAAATGAACTGAAAGGGAGGTTGCTCTTGCTTTCAAAAATTTATTTCTCCATTTACATATGATTTGTCCATTTCTTCCCTAAAATATGCAAGAAGAGTTTAGCTTCAGGAGAGGCAGTCTTGCTCAAGGAATAATTCTCTAGCTTCATTGTAGAGGAACTCTTCAGCTGGTAGAAAAATCACATTTTTGCTCCTAAGTAAAATGATTTGGCTACGAAGCATAATGAATGGTAATTTTCAAAAGGAGTATGATTTTCAAAACAAACTTCACAATACTACATTCAAGAGGTTTCTTTGTGCTGTAATTAATGGAAGCAACTTCACCAGCTGAGGCTACGAGTCCCCAAGGACAACGTTGTTTTATCTCCAGGCGCAGAGAAAAGTTTCTATAGGTGGTCTGCAGGTATCGGTCCAGTGCAGGAGCAGGAGGAGCTTTAGCTTGAAATTAGATCCAGCTCCTCCCAAAGCAGAAGGGATACTGGCAGTTTAGGAATGGAGGAATGTGTTTGTGTGTGTGTTGCTGGAAGAGAATGCTAAGACAATGTCTGGCTGACCTGCAATTGCATGTGCAGTCCTCAGTACTGCAGGCTCCAGTCATGCTTGTAGTAAAAACACCCTAGGAATGTATATTAGTTTTCTACTACTACTGTGTCACAAAACATCACAAATTTAGCGGCTTAAGACGACATGCATTCTGTATCTCAAAGTTTCTGTGGGTCGGGAGTCCAGGCATGGGTAAAATGGCCCTTTGCTCAGGGTGTCATGAGACTGCAATGAAGATGTTGAAGGAGTGCCTGCCCTTCTAGAACTTTGGTCTCTCTTCAAAGGTCATGTGATTGTCAGCAGAATTTAGTACCTTATGTTTGAAGATCTAAGGTCCCTACTTCCTAGAGGCCACCCTCCATTCTCTGCCACATATCCTCTCTGCAGTGTTAGTTTGCTTCTTCAAGGCCAACTTCTGCTGCTGCTTCTTCAAGGTTAACTTCTGCTGCAGCTGCTGCTTTTCTCTTACTTCTAGACCTCCTCTTCTGAAGGGTGTAGGTTAGGTCAGGCTCACTGAAGATAATCTTACTTTTGATATTCTCAAAATTAATCATCCTGAGATCTGATTTATACCTAAAAATCTCAGACTTTTTGGCATATGGTACAAACTAATCATGCAATGAGATCCATCATATTTTCTGGCCCCACCCATGCCTGAGGGCAAGGGATTATACAGGGCATATATACTAAGGCCCAGAAGTCTTGGGGCTATCTTATAATTCTGCCCTCCCCCCCCTCCCCCCCCCCCCCATAGGACCCAAGATAAGCAGGCAGGTTAAATCACCAAAACTGAGGAGAAATGAAGGAGGTAAACACTAAAATACAGCAGAAAGAGACTCTTGGATACCAGGGCTTGATTTGAATAGCAGCCTGAAACAGTAACTCAAAAAAGCCAAGACGATGAACAGAGAAGCTTCTCTTGGAAATGTAGAATCAAACAAAGGCATTAAAGTCATTAGGAATAGCTATACTTCATAGAGGAAGGCTGTTCTATCCAGTCTTGAAGTGGTGGTGATGTAGGAATAACACCAGAACATCATGGACATATAAGACTAAAACAAGTTAGGGAAAGGATCCAGTTTTAAGCCTTGTTAGGGATTAGGGGTGAACATTCAATACTGTATTATAGGCTGTCTCATGAAAGCTAAACCAGAGAATGGGGCTAAAGCTTAGAGCCTCAGTGGAACCTCTAACCTCTATCTCTTCCCTACTCTCAACTTCAAATCTATAATTTTGGGACAGATGTAATCAGATAAACCTGAAAAGAGAGAGAAAGAGAGAGAGAGAGAGAGAGAGAGAGCAGGTAAGTACTCAGCCCAAGAAGGACTCTGAGTTTACTCAGCCAGCCACCTGGAATACAAAGGGAAGTTTATGGGACACCTTGGCGGCTCAGTCAGTTAAGTGTCTGCCTTCAGCTCAGGTCATGTTTCCCTGGGTCCTGAGATCGAGCCCCGCATCAGGCTTCTTGCTCGGTGGAAGTCTTTTGAAAAATTTCTCTCTCTCTCTCTCTGTCTTTTTCCTTTCTTTCTCCTTCTGCCCCTCCCCATGGCTTGTTCTCTCTCTCTCAGATTAATAAATAAAATATTAAAGAGAAAATAAAGGGAAGCTTAAAGAGACAACTAACTTGTCCCATAGACCAGTTTTACTTTAAGGGTGAGGTTAGAAGATCAAGATAAAGGGTGGAAGCTGGGCTCATACAATTAAAGTTATAGCAGGCTTGTTATTTATTTATTTATTTATTTATTTATTTATTATTTATTTAAAGATTTTATTTATTTATTCATGAGAGACACAGTGAGAGAGAGGCAGAGACACAGGCAGAGGGGGAAGCAGGCTCCATGCAGGGAGCCTAATGTGGGACTCTTTCCCGGGTCTCCAAGATCACACCCTGGGCCGAAGGCGGCGCTAAACTGCTGAGCCACCTGGGCTGCCTTGGGCTTGTCCATTATTATACATGACTTGATCCAGTGAATATCTTGGGTTATGATGAATCAGTCTCTCCTAATGTTAGAAGAGTTTAGGAAATTGATTTGTAGAAAAGTTTTAATCCATCTGGATTAGTGGGAAGGGTCAGAAGACACTACAATTAGCCTATTGTTTTTCTAGAAGTTGGCATAAGGAGAACCATAGACATGCCTTTGGGTGGCAAAGAATGGATCAGGGTACTTTGAAGAGGAGTGGCTTTGGGCAATAAGCTATTTATGCTGGTACTTAGATTTTTGTTTTGTTTTGTTTTATTTTTGACCTGATCGGTACCAGGTGAAGGAGTAATAGACTCTATACAAGCTCCACTAATTCCCAGAAAGTTGTTTTCATTGTACTATCTGCTCTGGTAGTAGTCACTGGTTTATCCTACAGTAGAACTCAGAGGTCTAAGCTCAATTCTCTAATATTCAGTTTTGATTCCCTAATATTAGACACTGTGTGGTGTGTTAGGCATTAAAATCATAACATTAGGATGCATACAAATTATGTTGTCATATTCAGAGTGCTGTACTTAGTTTAATTACAGTGTTGTTTTTGCTTTTATTGGTGTTTTAAAATGCCTCTTGGAGTTATTTTAAAAATATATAAAATGTTTATTTTTCAGAGTGTAAAAAGTTACATGCATACTCTAGGATCTTTTAGAAATGTTATGGTGTGAAGAGGTAAATAACCATAGTATGCAGTCTTAACACTTTTTAACCCTTTTCCACTTTTCATTAAAGACGCAACTTATTAGTCAATGATTAAATAATAACCTTGGCTTGAACTTGCCAAATAAGCATACTTTCTGGGATCAAGCATATGTGTCTTTGGCTGATGGGACAGAGCTTTGTTTCAAGATAGTAATTGAAGTGAGCCACTAATACATATGAAAAGTTGTGCACATCTCTGCTTATTTCCTTTAGGACAGATTTCAGGAATTGGAATCCTGAGTCAAATGATACGAAGCTATTTGCACCTTTTGATAATGTTGCTGTGATGGCCAATTTCATGTGTCAACTTAGCTTGGCTGTAGTACCCAGTTATTCAATCAAACACTAATATAGGTGTTGCTGTGAAAGTATTTTGTAGATATGATTAACAACTACAATTAGTTGGTATTAAGTAAAGGAGATTATCCTCAATCATCAGGGTGGGCCTGATTTAATTAGTTGAAAGGCCTTACAGCAGAATTGAGACTTCCCTGAAGAAGAAATTCCTGCTGTAGACTGCAGCTTTGGTTCCTGCCTGAAGTTTCTAGCTTGGCCTTCCTGAATGGGCTTCAGATTTGTCTACCCAGTCCCCACAGTCACTCATGTCAATTCTTTATGTATTTGTAGGTATTTATACTATGTGTATATATGTCATATGTGCGTACATATATGTCTTATATACATGTGTATATGTCTTCACATGCACCCATACATCAATACGTATAGGTTATATACACACTTACATAATTTACCAGATAGATAGAGATAATAATGGTTCTGTTTCTCTGGTAGAACCCTGATTATTAAGTTGCCAAATTCCTTTTCAGAATGATCATACTCATAATTGATAGAATGTCCTAATCAGCACATGTTAACCAACATGGATAATTATAATTCTGTAGACACGAGGACCCATTGACTAGATTTGACTGGGGATCTGATCAAAATGGTGTTTCAATCCATGACATCAATATGGTGATGGGGGCAGGGTTTACTAAAAGTGAAAATGAAGAAGTTAGGGAACCTGTCATAGCTGTAACAATGAAATCCTAAATACTAAAGGCATATCCAATTGATAACATATATCCATTAGGATTCTCATATATTCTTTACTTTTTGCTCTGCAATTGTCTATATCAATTAAAACTGAGTCCCCAAATGGCTTACTTGATTGCTCACTCAAGTATTAGGGTTATTTAAAAGACTTTAAACTCTGGTCAAATACATCAAATAATACATATTCTTTGGGCTTTCATCTACTGTGGAATGTAATATGATGTTTCTGTATTCAAACAGCCATTTATCAGACTTTTCTTGGCTTACAACTATCCACGCTTTATAAAATAACCCTGATAAAAAAATAATAATAAAATAAAATAAAATAACCCTGACCTCTTCTATCAAAGGATGAAACTGAGGACAAATGTGGAGAAGTGGGTCAGACATGGATTTGTGTAGCAGGAAACTTACTCAGAGACATTAGGAAGGTAAGATAAATACTGTGTGTATAGACATTACTGAAGATACATCACTCATGGGGGCATGACAAAACAATAACAACTTTAATTTTAGCTTTCCATTTTCCTTTTAAATCCCCACTGGGAGGCAAATTTCTACTCTACCTTGGGATCAAAACTCAGGCAGGACCTTGTCTTTTCTGGTCCTTCTTTAGTTAAGCTAACAATTCTCCGTTGCTCAGGCCTCCTCCAGGTAGGGAGGCTGGAATCAGGGGTAAGAATATAGATGGCATCTTTTCCATATTCTGTACATTCTCTATCCTCTGAAAAACCATGCTTCTAATCCTTCCAGAGTTGGAGGGATAGGGAGAGATGCCCTAAGGGGAAAAGTTCCCACCTAATAGAATCCTACCTACCTAATTTCAATGCTTGTGAGATTTGTCAGGCATTTACAATGACTTTCTGGATGCACTTAACTTAGTCGTTGGCGACCTCTTGGGGAAATTTTCTGCCTTGGGTAAAATACATCTGTATTATGGCTCACATCTTACTTCTTCTTGGCCTCTATAAATCCAGCAGTACCTCCAGCCTTTACTCCTTACCATGGCAGGCTGCCCTCTTGGTCAGAATTTACGAAGACTCTGCAAGGTCTCTTGCACATGGCCCTTATGTGAGGGGACAGTCATCTGACATTTTCCCTGTCAGACTCCAGCAGAGCAGACTAATTCCAACACAATAGCCACTTCCCATCTGCCCTACCATCAGATCAGCTAGCCAGCCAGTCAGACTCTATTGCTCTGTTGCTATTTAGATTTCTCGGGGGGGGGGGGAAGAGAGAGAGAGAGAGAGAGAGAGATGAGTGTACTCTGTTTGCAAACTGTAAGGAAGATATTTTTGTGAGTGGTTGGATTGAAGCTTTCTCCCCCAGTCATGATGGGAAGTGCCTACACTCTCCAGCCCGCTTCTACCCCCTATTAGGGGATGTGCCTCACAATACACAATTTAGAGTTCTCTGTAAAGCCCTACTTCCCTCATCTCTAAATCTCTAGGTCCTTGTTGTGGAGGAGGATGTTTTAATCACCTCCTCCAAACAGTTTGCATCATAGTTGCCTTGCACTTCCTTTAAGGTTGCAGTATCCATTGAACGAAGGCAGTGGCTCTTACAATGGTCCCAGACCAGCATTATCCTTGGGGGCGGGGAACCCCCAAGGATAATGGGAGAATGGGTTAAAAGGCCCATTCTCAGAACTCACCCCAGACCTACTGGATCAGAAATTCTAGGTGTGAAGCATAAAAAGTCTGTGTTTTAGCAAACCTTCCAGGTGATTCTGATGTATGCTGATGTTTGAGAGCCACTATTCTAAGGTATCTCCTAAAATTCCACTTTAATATCCTCTCACGTGTATACTTAGCTGAACTTGTTGACCCACTTAATCTGTTTCTTATAATAATGCACATGTTTACAGATTTAAGAAATAACTATGAAATGATAAATCATAATTACATTTTACTAAAACCAAAGCCTGCTGATTATCTGACACTCATCAGTCCTAAATTACTATGAGTTGAAGGTTGGCCAGTAAGGGCAGCTGGAGTAATGTGTTATTATATTCCCTCTCCCATTTCCCTAACTCCAGCTTGCTCACTAAACTATAAAATAAATTATTGTTTTGTAAACTACTGCATTAATTTTTTTTAGCTTTGCTCAGACTTCTTTGTGTTCTTTTTGTAGTAAAAGACACTGTCCCTTTATTTCACTTGCCTTTTATAGTAACCTCTTAGGTCCTTTGTTGCTATATAAATCAGGATTCCTCAACTTCAGTACTACTGATATTTTTGGCCAGATGATTCTTTATTGTGTGGAGCTGTCCTAGATGCCAGGAGCATACTCTAAATTGTGACAACTCTATAAAGTTCTCCAGACATTGATACATGTTTCCTGGGAGTGCAAATCAACTCTAGTAGGGAAGCACTGGTTTAAATGGATACCCATTAAGTTCCCAAGTATATTTAACATTTCTAGTAGGCTCCACACATTTTGAAGACCAAGAGGAACACTTTGTTTTGGCCAGGACTTATAATTACCATAGAGATAATTTTGAAATATTTTAAATAGTATTATTTTGTGACTTGTTATAAAAATGCATCTTTGGATTGCTGAGCAAATATTCTGATTCACATCATCAATTAAGCCCTTAGAATCATTTCGAGAATTTACTGTCTGAGAGCCCTCATTTATAAACACAACAAGCTCCAAGAAACACAATTACTATACATTTTCTCAAGGAAGGGAGTGGTGGTAGTATCGTAGACTGTTGATTTAAATTGTCTTCTTTTTTTTCTTCTTTCATTAAGTGGTAATTCAACTCTTCATCTTTCGTGATTTTCTTTACTCACTTCAGGCAATTATTGCTGGCGATTATGATGTTAATGAGTTATGCAGAGCAGACTGAAAAAATGAAATATATTTTTAGGAAGTTAAGTTAATGGAAGCAACAACTTGAATGCATGCAAAAAGCAGGCATCTTTCTTATTGTGCCCTGATTGATTTCATAAGTCAGGTGTTCATATGAATAGATAACCTTTACTTAGCGCTGGGAGTATTTTGACAAGAAATTTACTCTGATGAGCCATAAAGGAAGTCTTTTGTGAGACTGCCTGTTCTGCATTGTGTCTGATATATTTTTTTTATATTGCTTGAGTTAATTTTAAGGCCTCCAAATCTAAGCAGATGATGCTGATCGACATGAAAACCAGAACTCTTTTCTTGCCTCCTTTGTAGTTGAATTCTAATGGTCTTGACATATTGTGGTATTGTTCACCAGGGTGACATAAAATACAATCAAACGCACACACAGATGACTATGGAAAAGCAAACCCAGATGACAACACATATCAATAGAATATTTTCTTTCACCCTTTTCTTTTTATTCTTGAGTGACACAGCAACTGAAATAACCTTCTTTTTTGAATGCCTTTGATTCAATCAATTGCATGTTTCCCCTCAGATGAGGCTGAAGTATTAGCACTTCACTGTCAAAACCACCTTTGTTTCTAAATTAATACCCAATATTTACATACCAGTAAGATAGATCTTAATATGCTGAGACTCTCATCTTTTTCAGCCTTCAGTTTTACAAACTACTTTTATTCCGGATAAACTTTCAAACTGAATTGCTATTGAAAATATGCATCAATGATCCTGGACTTTTTGGTTAAGATGGGAGATGGCAGCAGTGAGCTAATTATGGATGATGATGATGATGATGATGATGATTGAGATAAGAACATTAAAAAAATGTAAGTGTGGAGCCTGACAGTGGGGCTCAATCTGAGAACCTGGGATCATGAACTAAGCTGAAGGCAGACACTTAACTGAGTCACCCAGGTGCCCATCTTTTTTATTATAACCATCATAGTGGTTGTAAAGTGGTATCTCGTTATTTTCAGATATAAGATTTGCAAAAGTTTTCTCCCATTCTGTTGTTTCTTTTTTTACTTTCTTGATGATGTACTTTGAAGCACAGACGTTTTTCATTTTGATGTTGTATATTTTATTAATTTTGTCTTTTTTGCTTGTTCTTTTGTGTTATATCTAAGAAACCATTGCCTAATTCAAGATCATGCCTATATTTTTATGCATAAAACATTTTAGAGTTTTATAGTTTTAGCTCTTGAGTTTAGATCTTTGATCCATTTTGAGTTAGGGTTTGAGTGTTGTGAAGTGGGGTCTAAGTATAGTTTTTGCATGTGTATATCCAGTTTTACCAACATTATTTGTTGAAAGACTATTTTTTCTCCATTGAATTTCCTGGCCATCTTAGTTGAAGATAAATGGTAAGATGCCTATTTTATTGTTATATATATATATATATATATATTTTTTTTTTAATAATAATACCACACAGTTTTGATTACTGTAGCTGTGTAGTAAGGTTAAAGTTTGGAAGTGTGAGTTCTCCAAATTTGTTCTTTTGCAAGTTGCTTTGGCTATTTTAAGTCTTTAATTTCCACATGAATTTTAGGAACACCTTGTCAGTTTCTGCGAAGAAGTCAGCTGGCATTTTGATTTAATTATACCAAATCTATAGATCGATTTGGGGAGCATTGTCATCATAGCAACATAAGTCTTCTGATCCTTGTTTATGGAGTTTATTTCCATTTATTTAAATCTTTGATTTCCTTCAATAACGTTTTATAGTTTTCAGAGTATACTTACACTTCTCCTGCTAAATTTATTCCTAATTACTTTATTCTTTTTGGTGCTATTATAAATTTTTTCATTTATTTAAATTTTGCTCTCTCATTGCTACTATATAGAACAATAATTAATTTTTGTATATTTATCTTGTATGCTGCAATCTGTGGGACTCATTTATTAATCTTAAATTTTTTTTTAGTGAATTGCTTAAGATTTTCTTTGAATAAGAGCATGTCATCTGCAAACCAAAATAGTATTACTTCTTCCTTTCTAATCATGGGATATATTTTATCTCATTTTCTTGCCTAATTACCTTGGTTAGAACTCCTAGTACTGTGTTGAATACAAGTGCTAGATAAGACAGCCATTTCTGGTTCCTGATCTTAGGAAAGTATTCAGTATTTCAGGTTTAAGCATTCATTATGAAGTATGATGTTAAATGTGAGTGTTTCATAGATACTCTTTATCAAGTTGAGGAAATTCTCTTATACTTCTAGTTTGTTAAGTGTTTTTATCACAAAGAAGTGATGAATTTTATCAAATGGTTTTCCTGCATCTATTGAGATGATTATGTGATTTTGTTCTTTGTTTAGTTGATGTAGTATATTATATTAATTTATTTTTAATGTTAAAACAACCTTGCATTCCTGGGACAAATTCATTCAACTGTATCATCTGTTTTATATAAATTTTGGATTTGATCTCTTAGTATTTTGTTGAGAATTTTTGTGCCTATATTTACAAGAGATACTCTTCTTTAGTTTTCTTTTCTTGTGCAATCTTTGTTTTTAGAATCAGGGTAATACTGGTCTCATAGGATGAGTTCTCTCTTTTTAGTTTTTGGAAGAGCTTGTGAAGAGTTGGTATTAATTCTTCTTTAAGTGTTTGGTAGAATTCATCAGTGAAGGCATTTGGCTTTGGGTTTTTTTTTGTGGTAAGTTTTTTGATTACTTATCTTTTTGCTTGTTATAGTTCAAATCAGATTTTCTAGTTTTTAATTTGGTTTTGTTTGTGTCTCTCCAGGAATTTTTCCATTTAAGTTAAGGTACCTAATTTGTTGGCATATACTTGTTCAAACTATTTCTTCATCATTCTTTTTATTTCTGTAAAAGGATGGCTCCTTAGGTCTGAAAACAAGGGTGATCAACTTTGTCTCAGATTTGAGTAATAATTTAAAAGTCTGTAATGTTGCATTAAATGGATGGATTAGGTAAACTATTTAAGATTAGAGAACTAACTGGCTAACTCTGTTTCTAGGGAAGGCCTGGAGTACACTCCCATCATGAAGATGATAAGGAATGCACTGGGGAGAGGGACTGGTATCATTGAGAAGTTCAGTGGTGGCTGTTTTCTGTCACTGTGAAAGTGGGCTTGCTGCTTTCAATGGGAATAATAAGGAACCAGGACAGAGGGAACTAAACACCAGAAACAAGCTGGATGTGATTTCATGGAGGGCAGCAAAGCCAACATGGCCCAGAGGGCCTTGAACTGCTACAATTTGTGGCCGTGGCATATACAGCATGGTGGACCTGGAGGTGAGATAGATGGGTAGCCAGTAAGAGTATTGTCTGTCTAATGCAACCACAAAAGATCAAAAGTGGGTGAATAAGAAGACTGGTGAGAACCATTAAAATGGGCAATCACAATTTTTCACCTACCTTCCAGATGTGAGCCAGTTCTCAAAGCCATGAGACATTACTTCCCTTTAATGGAAGGACATTCCAAGTTCCTTAGGATATAGAGTAGTGATTTCTCCAGTCCTTCCCTAAAGGACCTTATGGTATTTGCCAGAGTAACTGGAAAGGAGAACACAGGTCTTTCAATGACTGTTATATACATAGTCTCAAATGATAGTGAAATCAAATTGCTCAAAAATGGCATCATACCACCTTTGATAGAGTGGGAGCATGCAGATAGAGTCCTGGTATATTAATTATGATCTTGGATGAACTGCAACAACAAGGACAGTATGTGGTTCCACTGAATCTACTGTGTAAGACTTTATTGGTCTTTGTAAAATTGCAACTGGATATCATCTTGAGGAAACACTAACTTAACAAAGTGAACTTCAACTGTTAGAGTTACAAGCCCTTGCAACTCTTCACCTGGAGCCACTTGGTCCACAGGCTAGAGGTGTTGGGGAATAACCACCTCTCCCCAGTAAATACTCCCCTATAAATACTCCAATTACCTTGCTGGGGTTAGTATCTGGGCATGTTGGGATAACTAAGACGCATTACACCATGTCTCTAAGCCTCAGTGGCCCACTGTCAGTTGCCTGTACAATGACACACCTTTTGTTTGCTGTCTTCTTTTCCTTGTCTCACTTCCCCACTTCTCTACATGTGTTTTCTTAGAGTCATTTCCCAAATAAACTACTCATCGCACATCCTTGTCCCAAGGTCTGCTTTAGAGAAACTCAAACTAAGATACTTCTACCTCCAATTCGGTGTCTCTGACTTCTCTCCTTGCTCTTTTTGAGGCAAAATAGAAGTATTGAGAGAAAGAGCTGAAAAAAGTCAAGAAAGAATAACTGAAAATGGAAGGACAAGCAGGGGAAATAAAGAGTGTTCTCCAGTAGCATTGTGGGTTCACCTGCTCAGAAGGGAGGAATCTGAAAGAAGAACTGGCTCTTGACTATTATGCTCCATCACGCATTTACCCAACCCCTAAAGCAATCCACAAAGAAGATATGGTTACCTGAAATTGTTAGCAGAGTGCAAGATATGTGTGATGGCTAATTTTATGTGTTGACTGG
The DNA here is from genome assembly GCF_003254725.2 of Canis lupus dingo. Classification (NCBI taxonomy): domain Eukaryota; kingdom Metazoa; phylum Chordata; class Mammalia; order Carnivora; family Canidae; genus Canis; species Canis lupus. Next base: position 24,065,837 of record NC_064265.1, read on the forward strand.
ACTGGGTCACGGGTTAGCCATTATTCTGGGTGCTTCTGGATGAGATTAGCATTTGAATCAGTAGAGTGAGTAAAGCAGATGGCACTCCCAAATGTGAGTATCATCTAATCCACTGAGGAACTGATGAGAACAAAAAGGCAGAGGAGGGGAGAATTCGCACTCTCTGTCTTACTGTTGGAGCTGGAACATTGATCTTTTCCTGCATATGAACTAGGATTTACACTATCAGCTCTCCTGGGTCTCCAGGTTATAGATGGCAGACTGCAGGACTTCTCATCCTCCATAACCAAGTGAACCGATTTCTTACAATAAATCTTTACTGGTTCTGCTTCTGTGGAGAACCCTGTCTAATATTGCATGTCATTTGAGAGACAGGGTCAGCTGCAAATAACAGAAAACATGATCACAGTCACTTAAGCATATAAAGTTTACTTTGATCAAATAATGAAAAGTACAGAGGTAATGAGGCCAAGTGTCTTCCAGCTGCTTAGCAATAATGGCAAGAACTCAGATATTTTCTATTTTTGTATTCCAGCATCCACTTGTACTCATGTTTGCCACCTCCTGGTTGCAGTATAGCTGCCACACCTTCATCTCACTTTTGTTGCAGGAAGAAAGAAGGCCAAACATGAAGGAATGTACTTCTACTGAGAAATCTAAGCTTTCCCAGAAAACCTCAACCATTTCTATTGGCCAGAATTATGTCCCATGGCCATCTCTAACTACAACAGACTATTTTTAGCTGGGTAGATTGCCACCCTGAACAAGGAAGACAGGATTGAGGAATTAATATTAGGTCACATTTATCACCAGGTTCCACATAAGGTGAGCACAAGTAAAACTCAAATTATCTCACAGCAGGGTTAGTACATTCCTCTAAGGTCATTTTGTAAAATCAATTTCTGAAGAATGGACCCTAGAGATAGGTATGTGACTATTCTAGTGGCTTCATGCAATTAAAAGCCCACCTACATTGTGTGTGTGTGTGTAGTGGGGGGTGGAGGAGAAATGTCATCTAAATCTAAAAATAAGATGGATTAGAAAGCTAGGATAATATGATAAAGAAGAGAGGGAGCCAGAAACAGAGAGACCAGCAAAATTTATAGAGCTCACTCAACAACCCAGGTAATGGAACAGTAAATACTTTTCACCCAATTGCATAGCTGGCTAAACTGCACTTGATTTTAGCCAAAAGGTTGAGAAGGGATAGCTGGCTAGCCTTAATCACAGCAACCGGAAGAGTTTTCAGGTGGGCTTTCTGAAAATTATTTCCCATCTGTAGTCTAAGTAGGAGGCTGAATGACTTCATAGACTGAAAAATGAAATTCTTGATGTAAGGACTTCTATCTTGGCTGCAGAAGACTGCAGTAGTTACTGCATTCGATTTGTGCACATTTTGTGTCTGCGTGTGCATGTCAGGGTGAACATGCACCCTGGAAAATGCCATTTATGTAGGGAAATATGAATAAATGGCATCTTCCAGGCTAGTTATTCCAGAGTTGACCTCACGCGAATTTTTTATTTCTAAGGGATTTCTTGGAGGAGCACTGAGAGACCAATCCCTTGTGTTCACCTGTACAATTCACTTGTTTTAAGTAATGAAATCCCCAGGAAGATATAACATCATTATGCTTCTGTTCTTTTCTTACTTTCTGAAATACGTGCAGTGACACTTTTGATCTCTCCAGAGACACCAAAAAATGCTTATGGACACAAAGATGATTCCTCCAAGATTCAAAATTTGTATTTTCTCTTTATGTGTCTGTATCTCTTACTACATGTACAGTGCACACATGACAGCGTGGAAAATATAAACACACCTTTTTTTCATTTAGAATTAAAAGTCTTCTGGAAATTCACTGGAATGGCAATAAGAAATGCATGCTCATGCATTATTAATCTATGCTATAAAAATGGAATTTACAGTAACATGATGTTTATTGCTTTTGCTCCTGAGATGCAGAGACATGCGCCTTTTTTTGCCAGGCACTTTAAAGCAGAGCTGTTTCACTTCATGCTGATGGCACTGCAGCATCAAACAAGCACCAATGACATTGCTCAGGGTCTTCCAAACGAATTTCTAGATTTCATTATCAAAAAAATGGTCTGCCCATTTGTACTGCCAGTCTTAGTCCAAACTGACAGCATGAGCTGGAGTGATTCCAAATCTGTTTTTGTAGGGATATCTCACAAATTACAATGGGAGCCATAGAAGTATATTACAGAGTTCCATTACATTACCTCACTGTCTTTCCAAAAAAAAAAAAAAATCCTGGGAAGAGGCTTTGTTATTTTTGTTTCACTATGTTTGTTTTACAAGAGTCTAGCAGATTTGTATTTAAAACTTCCTGCTGGAAAGGATGAACATGGTTGCACCAAGTTTTCTGGAACACTGGGCATTGAGACAAAAAAACCCAGGTTTCCAGGTGTATTCCCTGTGCTAATGGTGATCTCATAGACTGATTCAGATTTCTATAGTTATGAATATAGTTTGCATACCCACCTCCCTATCATGTATTCAAGATTGCTGTAGGTGTGGTGTAGGTTCATTGATTTGGGCTAGGTATTTCAACGCTGACTTCTTACAGACTTACCTTCTAATCAAACATGTTTTTTCCTAGGAGTCCCATAAAGTAGGGCTTTATATTAGATGAACCGTATGAAACTGTCATTTTTTGATGTCAAAGATGGTTGACTATGAACAATTTCATTTGGCTCAGTCTTGTCCTTGGTCCCAACTAGAAAAATAACTCTGAATAAAACATGGCTACTTCCTTTTCTTCAGTTTACTCCAGAATCCTGTCCTTTGAATGGTCCCCAAGAGAGCACTATAACTCATTTCCTGACTATAGTTGCAGGAGACACAGTACTGCACAGAGAGTTGGGCAATCATGGCTCAAACTGTGGATCTTCTATTTCCATAGCTTTAAGGTACTTATTCATCATGGCTCCCTTGTTATTCGTAGTGGTTGTCATAGATTTCCATGATGTTTTAAAATATATTTTCAAACACTCTAGGAAAAGATGAGCATATGTTCATCTCACAGATGAAGATGGTGGGGCCAAATGTGACTTTGCTATTGTTATTATGTAGGCAGTGATGATGTCACAGTCTCCTGTCCACCTCTGGTGGACCTCTTACCTCCTCACAGCAGTAGGGCTTTTGATCCTACAATTGCTCACTATCAACAATGCTTTAGTCTCCATATTGACAATTATTTAACTTCATTTCTAATCTTTAAAATGGGGATAATAATAGTATCTTCTTCATAGGATTGTTTTGAGAATTAAACTAGTTAATCTTAATATGTGAAGTATTTTGAATAGTTCTTGTATTGGAAAAGTGCTATGTGTGTTAACTCTTATCGTTAGACTTTTTATTCAAAAGCTTCTTGCTCTAGGAAGCTGAAACTTGATGGAAAACTTACACTTGAATTTTATTACAGTGAGCTTTCATATTCATGAAGTCAACAATGTGAAAGCACAACCAAAGATTGATTATAAGTAGATGTATTGCATTCTGCTCTAATAGAGGTCTTATGTTTCACTATTCAGGGAGCTCATCCATATTCCTCTCGGTTTATAGTCTTATGTTGGGCTGAGGAATAATTTTAGAGAGTCATAAAAAGCCAAGGTGTTTGTCATAGCACCTGGAAGCAAGCATACTGTGGGCAGGTGCTGAGAAACCATTCTCCATCCCTCATGCCAAAACACCTCAGCCCTTTCCCTGCCATGGCCCTGGTCTTGGACATCACTGAGGCAGCCCCTGCCAACCCAGCAGGCTGTTTGATGGCTTGGTGTTCTAGGAACTGAGATTGTGAGATGAATGCTCTGGCTGCAACTCACAACTGGCACTTTCCACGAGGCCTGTGGGATTGGAGCTGTTGATCTCAAGGCTCATTGCACAATGTCCAGGTATAAAATGCTCAGAATGCTCCATGGGAGCAAATTGGCTGCTTCTGGATAATTACCAATACACTCCCTCTTCCAAAGACCAAAACCAATACATGAGTAAGACTGTATTATCAGCCCTAATGACTAATAGATTAAGTCATCCTTTTTTATAGCAAATAATGCATATAGCAGTCACTACTGCTGCTCTGTATATGCCTTACCAAAAACTCATTATAGTTTGCTTCTGAGTTATTAAAAATGTCTGGATCTAACTTTTGGAGCTGAGAGAGATCAGGTCCTCACTTACTGGGGCCTTAGGAAACAAGGTCGTCAAGCAGATGCTGAATGGATTGTGAAATGTGGAACCCAGGCAGAAAATAGCCTGGTTCATCTATGTCCTATACAACTGTTTATAGATATGCTGTTTATAGACAGGTCTTCATGGGAATAGGGATCCTCACTGGAGAAGAGAGGAAATTTGGAGATAAAACAAATGAAAGTGGATTATATTTATGCTGGGATGGCCTATGTGGAGAGAGAAAGGACAGAGGCTGATGGAATTTGAGAAGATGATGATAAGGAGACAGGCTCAAAGAGTGTAAGCACACACAATCCTATATACTGTGTATATATCCACAGTAGCTAGGAAAGTAGCATGTTCTGTTCATAAGGCAATGGATCAGTGTATATTCTTGGTTGTAAATGTAATAGTTCCTGATCAGGTCAGACAAAATTTTAAACTTAAAAGTTGCATAAGAAAATCTTTCAGAAAGAATATTAATTGGTTCAATTTTAAAAAAGATTTATTTATTCATATGAGAGAGAGAGAGAGAGAGAGAGAGAAACCGACATAGGCAGAGAGAGAAGCAGGCTCCATGCAGGGAGCCCAATATGGGACTCGATCCTGGGACTCCAGGATCACGCCCTGAGCTGAAGGCAGATGCTCAACCACTGAGCCACCCAGGCGTCCCTTAATTGGTATATTTTTAATAAATAACATTTCATCCAAATTTCTTTTAATTAATTAAAATTGGAGATCAAAAAATTAGTAAAAAAGGAAAGAATATACATACAATGGGAAAAAGAAATTCTGTTCAATAAATGGTGTTGGGGGATGTCTAGGTAGCTCAGTCAGTTAAGCATCTGTCTTCTATTCAAGTCATGATCCTGGGATCTGGGATCGAGCCCAACATTGGGATCCTTGCTTAGTGGTGAGTCTGCTTCTCTCTCTCCTCTGTCCCTCTCCATGCCCATGTTCTCTCCTTTGCTCTTTCTCTCTCAAATAAATAATAAAATCTTTAAAAAGCAAAAAACAAAAACAAGTGATGTTGAGAAAACTACATGCAAAAGAATGAAACTGGAGCACTTTCTTATACTATATACAAAAACAAATTCAAAATGGGTTAAAGACCTAAATATGAGAGCTGAGACCATAAAAATACTAGAAGAGGCACAGGCAGTAATTTCTCTGACATTGACTATAGCAATATTTTTCTAGATATGTCTCCTGAGGCAAGGGAAATAAAAACAAAAATAAACTATTAGGACTACTTCAGAATAAAAAGCTTCTGCACAGTGAAGGAAACAATCAATAAAACTAACAGGCAACCTACTGAATGGAAGACGATATTTGCAAATGACATATCTGATAAAGTTAGTATCCAAAATAGATAAAGAACTTAAGTCAACACCCACAAACAAATAATTCAATGAAAAACTGGGCAGAAGACATTAATAGACATTCCTCCAAAGAAGACATCCAGATGGCCGACAGACACACTAAAAGATGCTCAATATTACTCATCATGAGGGAAATGCAAATCAAAACTACAATGAGATATCACCTAACACCTGTCAGAATGGCTAAAATCAAAAACACAAGAAATCACAAGTGTTGACGAGGATGTGGAGAAAAAGGAGCCCTCTTGCACTGTTGGTAGGAATGCAAACTGGTGGAGCCATTGTGGAAAGCAGTATGGAGTTTCTTCAAAAAATTAAGAATAGAACTCTTCTATAGCACAGTAATTGCACTACTAGGTATTTACCCAAAAAATACAAAAACAGTAATTCAAAAGGATACATGCTCCCCTGTGTTTATAGCAACATTATTTACAATAACTCTATTGTGGAAGCAGCCCAGGTGTCCACCAACAGATAAATAAAGAAGATGTGGTACATATATACAATGGGATATTATTCAGTCATAAAAAGGAGTGAAATCTTGTCATTTACAATGGCATGGACGAAGCTAGAGAGAATAACACTAAGCAAAGAAAGTCATTCAGAGAACTGAAATATACCAGATGATTTCCCTCATATGTGGAATTTAAGAAACAAAACAAATAATCAAAGGAAAGAAAAAGAGAGAAACCAAGAAATAGACACTTAACTGTAAAGAACAAACTGATGGTTACCAGATGGGAGGTATAGGAGGATGGGTGAAATGGGTGATAGGGATGAGTGCACTTGTGATGATGTTGTACACTTGGAACAGATATAATACTGTATGTTTTGAAATTAGTGAAAAGAAAGGTAATAATGTTGAAATCAATCTAAGTGTGAAATATATCCTCTGCTGAACAAATATCAGTAAATTTGCTTTTTTTTTTTTTTTTCCATGCAAGAAGCAAGATTTGCCCATGATTAAGATTCCTCTTGATGCCTAATAAAAGGTTACTAGATTCCTTAGCTTGGAAAACTCAGTGTTGAACAACCATTTCTTTTGCAGAATTTCTCAGAGTCTAAACAGATTTTTCTAGTAGTGCCTATAGAATCTGCTCCCCAAACTTATTTGATAATAGAATCCCTTTATAAGACCCATCTGTAGGAATTAATATTCTCCCAACATGCATGAGAAATGTTATCCAAAAGGTCTCTGCAATTCTCTTTCATGAGCCTCAGAATATCTTTAATAGACCTTATTAGATATTATTCGTTCTGAAGCACTTTCCACATACTATTTTTAATTCTCAAACTATCATGTATGTAAGCATTATTATTCATACTACAATTAAAGAATGAGATTCAGAGAGGTTAATGGATCTTCCCAAAGCTGCAAAGCTAGTAAATAATGGAGCTGTGTTTTAAACTGATAACTGGTCAATCTATAGCTTTTTTGTTTCCTGTGTAAATATGATTAAATGTCAGAGTTCCTCACTCTGTGTTTGCTAAAGAAGGTGGTACTCTTCTATCCCTTAGAATTAATTATAATAAGGAATACTCTTTTGATAAACTTGATGTTTGATTTAAATGGCTATTGTAGAAGGTGAACTGATTAGGAAAACAAAGGAATGAAATCATTCCATATGAAGCAGGACATAACCAAATTTGTTGCTGAGTAAGACTTGAAAATTATTTTCAAGGCTGCATTAATGCATCATCTACTGGCTTTCCCCTGGCTCATGCTGTTACTTTGCCAGATTCAGATTTGATTTAATAAGCAACAGCTTAAGAAAAATCATTTATGGAATACCCTTGCAATGCTTAAAAACATGTTCAACTTGAAAGCATCTTGGAGACTTTATTGAACCAGAAGGGTGGTATCCTGCACAGCTCTTATTTTGCTTTGAAATAAAAGCCTCTACTGGTCTTGTCCTTGTACTCTTATTTGTGAAGCCCAGTTTAGAAGTTTAAATGTTTTCCTGTAGGAACAATTCTTGCTATTTTACCTTTACTTCTTCTACGTTAAATGCTTGAGGAGCACAACGGACAAATTCAATGGCCTCTCCCTCCCAGCCATACCTTTCTTTGTAACAAAGGTCTTTGTATTCCAAATGGATTATTTCTAAAGAGACCTGTTCAAGGAATAAGCTTACTTTCTTAATTCTAGCACTATCCAGTTGAAAACAAAAAAATCCAAATTCTCCTTTCAACTGCACTGTGAAATTGTTTTCAGTTTATTTCATGAATTCAGAGTGTTTGATTATAATAAACGGTTGAATTTTTTTTTCTTATGTGACACTATCTTCTGACCTAAACTTCAATTCCTTTTCTTGACTCTATTTTTACTATAAATGTGGAATCCTGAAGCTGTTAGATTGTGTCTCTTGAAGCCACTTTCCTGTTTCTCACATAGCTTAGAGCCTGGGAGCACAGGTTTGTCATAGATCTCGGGGTATTCAACCAAAGTGCCTTTCTTTGAAGATTCTTTCACATTTACTACAATGGCTCTTTAAATGGAGCAATCTTCTGATAGAGGAGGTAGGAGAAGTTAGGGGAAAAAAGGCCATAGTGACCTGGGGATATGAGTAGGGTTGTCAGATAAAATGCAGAAGACTGTTGACTTTGAAATTCAGATCAATGAAATAGTAGAAATATGTCCCAAATACTGCACAGGACATACTTATACTGAATAATTCTGCATTATTATCAGATATTTAAAGTTAATGTGGCTGTCTGTAGTTTTATTTGCTAAATCAACAGCCCTAGAAATTGGAGAAGTGTAAATACAGAGGGCAAGACGTGAGAGACTGCAACATAGAGCTGAATCTACCTTTACAGCATGGAAACAGAGGAACTGAGGCAGGAGGATGACAACATGCAGGCATAAAAAGGGAAAAAGAAAATACGCTTCTTAATTTCAGGAGTTACCCTTCCTGGGAATATTTAAGAAATAAAATGAAAATAACCTAATCATTTTTGTAAACAAATACAATTAGATAAAACTTCAGATGTTAATGTTTTCTCACTTTGTCATCTAGAACATCAAATCTGAGCCTTTGCAAATTCTGAATTCAAGCTTGTTAATTTTTATGTTATTCCTTTTTTTACATGAAATAATGACAGCAGAATTGTGTTTTCTACAGTTTATTTTTTTATTTTTATTTTTTATTCTTTTAAAGATTTTATTTATTTATTCATGAGAGACAGACAGAGAGAGAGAGAGAGAGAGAGAGATTGAGGCAGAGGGAGAAGCAGGCTCCATGCAGGAAGCCTGACATGGGACTCAGTCCCAGGTGTCCAGGATCAGGCCCTAGGCTGAAGGCGGCGCTAAACCACTGAGCTACCTGGGCTGCCCCCAGTTTAGTTTTTTAAAAATAAAATTGCATTCCCTTGGAAAATAAGTTGGGTTCCAGGATATGTTATCAAGATGGTAACGTTTGCCCACTGTTTTCTTCTCATCTGTGTTCTGAGCATGTAACTGATTCTTCTGCAAATGGACCTCTGAGCTATTTTGACCCAGTGGAAACCTTCAGTTCCACAAAACTAGTCTCCCTGACTAGGAAAAACCTAAAAAAATAATGCTAAAATTGCTTCTGAGGGAACTGGAGAGTGAAGTGAGTAAATATGACTATTAAAGCAGTCAGTGTGAAGGAAGGAAAAAGCTCCTAGAATGGGGGAAAAAAAAAAAGAGGTTGAAACAGAATGGGAAGGTGGGGATAGCAATTCCTGGTGAGGGTCTGTACTTGTGGACTGATGAAGGGATGCATTCTTGGAGGTATGGCTGTGGAGGTGCATCTCTGTAGTGGACACAGAGATCCCCAGCCTTCTAAACTACATCAGATTGCTGGAGCATATAAAGAGTACAGTCAGCCCTGAAGGAGCCCAGAGAGCTAGGCCCATAATGCCTCAGTGGCAATCATAATCAACTGATGACCAAGAGACTGCCTCATTTCTAGAAATTACTAGAGACTCAGAACTTTTGCATAACACTGGGCAGGAGTGGGAGAGGGAGAGGTCATCACATCAACTGTGATTAAATTTCCCAGCAGCAGAGCAGGAGGATGCAGAATTAAACTGATTCAGGGAAAATAAAGTGAAATTTACTGCGTGCCCATGGCCTCAGATTCATTCCTACCCCACACATTTGCTTCATCTGAATTCCACGCTTATCAATAACTAGGAAGAATCCTTTTAGTTTTTTTCTCATAATTATGCCTAAGGTATCATGATGTGGAATACCAATTTCATCAATTTGTTCCCAAGGTATTGTGGGTTCCAGAGAAATTCCCAAATTGCTTGATTTTGATTCAACTAAGACAGACTCTAATTGTGTCGCCTCTAAGATTTGGAAATAATTGAATCTCTGTTTCTGTCTTTTGATCCAAGTCCTAGCAAGTAGTTCTCAGTATAATAATATTTTCCTAGTATTACTTCAGCAGTCAAACAAGACTATAATCCAAAAAGCCCCCTGTATTCACAGAGACAATGCTCTTATGATGAAACCACAGAAAGAAGTTGTAATTAATGCAAGAAATAATGCGAACAATCTATTAACATAATCTGAATGAAATCCTTGCACTGTTAAATGCAGACACTAAGTGCTCATATAATACTTTATTAATTAACAAAGTATTTATCCACAGGGAAATGAGGATAAGAGACCATATACTTTGTCAGACTACAGGAAAATGTATTAGTGCTTCATAAGAAATGCATACAATTCAAACAATAGCATGATTATCTTTTTAAAGCAATTACATTTAATCTCAGAAGAAAGAATAAATACATTAATTCTTCTATGTTCCCTGATAAGCCACCAAGATACATAAGTGATCATTTTCTTTTCCTACAGCTCTGGAGGCTGGTGGCAATCCAGTGTGTGCTGCTCAGACAACTTATGCAGTGAAATATCACTTAGCACATGAAAACACATTATGAGATTAACTGACTTTTGGCTGAATAGAATTCTCTTCCCTGGGAAGCCACGGTTTGTACTTGACTTTGCACATTCCTTTCAGCTTTGGAGACTTGGATGATGAGAAGGTGTATCTCCCATACATAATAAAAGAGTTCAGTACTGAATTCCAAGTCTTTTTTCTTATCCTGGTATGCTGCGCTGAACCAAGTATCATCACTGAGAATGTTTTTTACCTTGAAAACTCCAGATGCAATGAAATCAAAGGATTTCCATGATTTCTTTCCCTTGGTTCCATTCAGGCTCTTCTTGACCCTCCAGAACTGGAAGCCAATAACAGAAATTATAACCCTCATCTGCATTTAGCTGATTGTGACAACCATACAATGATCTACCCACGTGCCATGTAGCCACCAACTAATGTGAGAGACCTTTGGCCAACCAATCTTTGTTCATCACCTCCTAAGCCACACCCAGGCCTTCCCAGCTGCAGTTTCCAATGTATTATTCCTTGTCTATCAGTCTGAAAAATCAGCTCCAACTGCTCCTATAGCTGCTCTATGGATGCTGCTTTTCTTGGCTGCCCGTACTTCAGAAATGGCTCTTTCTGGTTTACCCAGGGGCCCTAGACCAGGGTACTCTGTGTCCTAGATGCTGTCACCCTTTCCTGAAGTTACAGCAAAGGGATGGGAGCTGGTGCAAAGCTACAGAGAGATTGCATGGCTAACTAGTCCATGTATTTCTTAAATACCCTCTTATTCAAGACTAGACTTGGAAACAGGGGGCCTAAATGTCAAATGCCCTAGATGCCACATGGTGTGACAATGAGAAAATAATCGAACACTCCAAGGCTTCTGTTTCATAATCTATAAAATGGTGGTACTAATTACTTTCCTGTTATTTCCCAGGGACTGTAGAGATGGACAATTATTACTATATATATGAAAATATTTTGTGAAAGTACAGAATGTCAAATGAGTTGCATTATTGTTTATATTTATAGGAAGACTAAGTCAACTCTTTAAATGTTTTTTCTAAAACATACATGTCAAAATGCCCCATGAGGTAAAATGCTGTAAATGTTATGTGGTCAAATATGTTTGGCAAAAACTGCCTATGGTATCTCCTTTTAGGAGATGAACAATCCTTTTGCCATATTAAGGGCTCTAAAAAGTCCATCAAAAAGAAATTTGTTTAAGTTTTGGTTCACTAATACTTTCTTTGACCATTGGATTTTTTTTTAAGGATTAAGAAAAAGTGTTTTTTTTTTTAAGGTATTATTATTAAAACTCTATGGAGGGAAAAGGATATAAAGACACATCCAACATAACAACAAACATTCCATGGAACTAGTTTTCTATAGAACATAATTTAAGAAGCCAGGTCTGGATTGTTTTAAATGTGACCCTGAAACAAAATGTAAAGACGTCATAGTTTTCAAAAGAGAAGCTGCTTATTTTTGTACATGTGTTTTTAGGATAATATTGAGATTATTTTAATATGATACAGAAATATACCTGGTATATTTCACCTAGTATTTGTAGGATTCCCATCAACTCTTTTAATGTGGTGACAATAATACCTACACTGAGATTTCTGGAGGAAACACACAGAGATAATTTCCTCTCACATTCCTTGTTGGTGTTATGATGGACTTCTTTCTAGGCCACCTCTGACAAAAAGTACTAACACCAGAAAGAAGGAGCTGAGGGGAATAGTTAATAAATCCTTTTAGCCAATCTTGTGTCTTTAGAGGCCAAGTAATTTTTCTTAGTCAGTTTGGACTGTTATAACAGAATACCATAGACTTGGTGGCTTATAGATAACAAACCTCTGTTGCCCAGACTTCTGGAATTGGGCAGTCCAAGATTAAGGTGCTGGCAGGTCCTCTTCTGGTAAGAACACCCTTCCTTGTTCATAGAAGGCCACTGTGTCTTCATAGACGTAGCACTCTAGGTTTTTTTTATAAGGACACTAATCCCACTCATGAAGCTCCACCCTCATGATTTAATCACTTCCTGGAGGCCCCCACCTTATAACACCATCACATTGGGGGTAAGGGTTACAACATGAATCTTAGGGATACACAAATATTCAGTCTATAGTGTAACTATGTTTGACGTCATTCTCAGCTACTTCATCCTTATAGAGGTACATAAGGCAAGATGTACCTAACATTCTCAAGATGAAACAACCAACTGGGCAGGATTTGAGTTCGCCTTCCATGTATCTTTCCATTTCCATTTTCTTCCCATTCTTTCAATTTTCTTTAGCCATTTTTTTTTCCCATTTTGTTGCCTCTCTTGCTTTCCTTTAATGACTGTTTCTTTGATTTATAGATATCATTCATTATAAGATGTACATAGATTTAATATAAGCTGGGGGAGGAGAAGAAGATACAATTATTTGATACATCAATTCTAGGATGCATACTGATTTTACATGTTTATTTGTAATAAAAAAAAAACCTTTATAATGTGCTTATCATGCACCAAACACAAGTCTAAGCACTTGTCATTTATTCATTTAATCCTCTTCATAACTGTATGTAGATACTGTCATTGTTCTTATTTTATAGATGAGGAAATAGCACAGAGAAATAAGGAAATTGTTTAATATCACACAGCAAATGACAGATAGGGGCTACATTCAAACACAGTAATTCTTACTACCCCCCTATTCTGCTTCAAAAAATTCCTGAGCCTCAAGAAATAGATCTTGGCTGAGAAATTTTCGTCTTTGTTTTTCATGTCATAAAGCATGATGAAGGTCAGAAACACATGATAATTAAACTACTCCCAATTATTTAGCCTTTTATTTTACAGATATTTGTCATGCTCCTACTATGTGCGTTCTGTAGTAGAAGGCTCTTAGAGGGGAAGAGAGGTTCTATTTCAAGGCTGTCACAGTTGTGTTGGGAAAAAAAGATGTGCACATGTAAACCATAGCAAAAGGGAGAAGACTGCCCTTTGGATTGTGGCCACAGATGCTGTTTAGATGCTACTCTTAGGGTTCCAGCCTCTTGCCTAAGATCACACAGTGGGAGGTAGTGCAGTTAGGGTCCAAACTCTGACCATTTGACCTCATAGTGCGTGCTTCCAACACCACTGCCATGTCTTCTCTGCTGCTATTTAGGGACCTCCTAGAACTGTGCAAAAACAATTGCTATGTTCCTGTGGCATGAGTTCTGTGTAGCCGCATCGGTGGTGGTAGAAGAAATTTTATTTTTAGTTTTTTTGTTTGAAAACAATGTTTAGAATGTCACTGCTTGATGGGAAGTAACATTGAAGTCAAAGTCCAAGAAGCCAGAGATGGTGTCCATGAATTATCAAAATCTCAGAGCCAGGAAATTGAGAAGAGGTAAAGTTTTCTGGCTACTGACCGTGCGTCCGCTCTTGTTCTTTCACTGCCATTGTGTAAACCATTAGATGCCTGAAACATACCCAGCTCTTCAGTCTGTTTATTCAATTTCTTCCTCGTTTCAGACTTGACAGCTTATTATTTTTAAAACAATCTAATGATTATAATCTAGGTTAGATTTATTCAGTTCAGAATGCATGAGAATTGTTTTTACCAAAGAACAAGTGTCTACTTTAGAGCCTCTTCATTGCAACCTATTTTTTTTTTCAACTGCCAGATTCTTAAACTGAATTTTGAAAATGCATTTGGGGCACTTTATTCAGGTAGAGAACTTTTATTAGTGGTCTTTTGACCTAATAAGCAGCAATGATATCATTTCTAAGAAAAAATAGCAAGTAGCTGATCACAGTCCATTAACCAGAATATGAAGCCGGTAACACTGAACTTTATTGACAAGCTGGAGGAAGTTCTATTCTCCGTCATTGAGAAAGCCGCATGGGCTATTTTCCTGCCTGGACAACCAGAAGTCCGGGTAATGGAATTCAGTGGGGCCTTGAGGAATGTGCCACATGCAGTTATTGTTTTTTTCTTGTTTATTTTGGCAACTGGCTTTATTCAGGAGAAACCTTGAGATTTGTGTAGTCAGAGTTGTATGTGCCAACACCTTCCCTGGAGGGCGGAATTTATCCAGTATTATCACCGTTCCTGTATATTGAATTTCTTTATCTGGGAGAATCAACTCTCTAATAGATAACATATTATGCAGAATTGATTTATGGGAAATTTTATTCTTAGGACCCAAATGAAGCAGAGAGATTTAAGTCAGGCATATTTGGAAATACAGCATTTGCTGTAAGAGGAAAAGGCTGTAAAAGATTGCTTGAAGTAGCACTTATCACAGTTGTAGAAATGGTTTAAACAGGCAACACCAGGATCTCTGTTTCTCAGTCTTCTGAAGTTACTCTTTTTTTTCCCTACCATTTAAATAGTCCATTTGACGTCCTTGTCCCAGGGGGGATATCTAATGATCTGTCCTGCATTTCTCAGGATCCTGGGAAAGTATTTTCCTTCTCTCAGTAACTCTCACTTCCTGGTTGGAAAACTACCCCTCAGCTCAATTTCAATCAGCTTTTACTATTGAGTTCCCACTGTCACCCACGGATCTAACCCTCTTGCATCCATTCTTTAGGTAGGAGAACCAACTATCCTGGTTTGCCTGGGATGTGGGAGTTTCTGGGCTAAAACTAGAGAAGTCCTGAACAAATTTGAATGAGTTGTTCACCTTATTCTCTAGGACACCAGTAAACAGCTCTGCTATGTATAACAAACTTTCTGAGGGATTGGGGATAACAACAATGAAATAAAAGCACAAAAAAGAAAACAACACAAACTTAGAGATATGACATCAATGTAGCTAAGGCCTGGTCCTCCGTTCCCTTATCCATGGCTAGCAGTACTACAACAAACTCTAGCAATTCTGAAACTACCATCTGGGCACCTACGTGGCTCAGTGGTTAAGCATCTGCCTTTGGCTCAGGTCGTGATCCCTGGGACCTGGGACGGAGTCTGGCATCAGGCTCACCACAGGGAGCCTGCTTCTCCCTCTGCCTATGTCTCTGCTCCTCTCTCTGTGCATCTCATGAATAAATAAGTAAAATCTTTAAAACAAAAAACAAACTACCATCTATCTTCCAGGGACTGAAAGTACAATGGATTGAATGTTTGCATCCTTCAAAATGCATCTGTTGAAATCCTAATCCCCAGTGTCATGGTAATAGGTGAAGCCTTTGGGAGGTGATTAGATCATAAGAATGAAGCCTTATGAAAGGGATCCCAGAGCACCCTCCTCCTCTTTTTACCATGTGAGGATACAATGAAAAAACAGCTTCTGCAACCCAGAAGAGGGTCTTCAAAACTGGACGGTGTTGGCACCCTGATCTTGGATTTCCATTCTTCAGATCTGTGAGAAATATATTTCTGTGTTTTATAAACCATGCAGGCTATGGTATTGTGTTAAAGCAGCCTGAACTGACTGACAGAAAGGTTGAAGGTAAAATATTTGGGCAGGTTTCAACGTAAGAGAGCATGTGTTTGGCTTTTAGAAAGAGGCCCCTGGCAGCATTCTGTAAAATAATGGAGCAGATCTTGAAGTGCATGGAAATTGTCTTTCTGTGGCAGATACTACACCTTGTGCCAATTAGGCACTCAATAAATGCCTGTTGAATCAAACCATAAGTACCCTAAAAAGATTTTACTATGAAAACCCTTTATTATCTCAAGTAATAAGAGACCCAGTGTAGTGAATTCCAGAGTTAATTCAATGGATCCTCATTATTACCAAGAACTATGTCACTTGCATCTTTAAGCTCAACTATCTTCAGTACCTTTGCTGTATATTCCCTCATTGCCACAAGATGCCAGTACTAATTCCAAAGGTCAGATTGCATGGCCACATCAATAGAGAAAAAAGGAGTTTACTCCTGGTTCTCTTTTAATTAGGGAGGAAAGTTTCCCATCAGATTTCTTTTTAAGACTCACAAGGTTATCAAGGGAGGTTAGGAAAATTAAGTTCTAGGAGAGGGATATAGTCTTTCCCAACCAGAAGACATGGGACTATTGGTTGGGCAGCAAACCGAAACTTCCACTCATAGCAAAAGTAGGCTGTTGTCAGTAATTTGGGGATAATGAGACTTCCCATAAAAAGAATTTATGTGTAGAATCTCTGATAACTTTTTAGCCACATTGGTAGACACTGACTAGAAGCTCACCTGAATAATTTCTTTTTCCAAATTCATATAAAAACCACCTTGCTCAGCTTCTCTTGCTATGTGCCTGACTTCTGGCCAGTGGAAAATAGGTATGAGTGCCTTAGAGGAATCCTACCCAGGAGAGCCACGTCTCCCACATTAGACTGATATTTCTGAGATTCAAACAAAAAATTAACTTTATTGATTTATATCACTGCAATCTCTAGGCTTTTTTGTTTTAGGGGCTATTAATTATAATCTCTTTCCTTGCTTCATATACTATTCTTTTTTTTTTTTTAAGGTTTTTAATTTATTCATTAGAGACACACACACAGAGAAAGAGAGAGAGAGAGAGAGTCAGAGACACAGGCAGAGGGAGAAGCAGGCTCCATGCAGGGAGCCTGATGTGGGACTCGATCCCAGGTCTCCAGGATCAGGCCCTGGGCTGAAGGCAGCACTAAACCACTGAGCCACCCGAGCTGCCCACTTCATATACTATTCTAAGTAGAAAAACCTTACTCAGACTTCTAGTAGCTCTTCTTTTACTAATGGCATGTAAGGCTAAAACTGAAAACTTCACTCATTCTTTATGAGATACCCCTATGGTTCCAGAAGTCAGATACCCCTATGGTTTTACATTTAAAAGTAGACTGGCGTTCATTATTTTGAGAACCCCCTACCCTTAGTAGAATTGATTTGTGCAAAGAAAAATGGACTGAACCCATTGAATTTTCATTGTTTCTGCAGAAATGACTGCAAGTTTAAGATGAAATTGAATCCAACCTCATTCTGTAAGATACTACAAAAGGAAGCATTATGGAGTCAGTTATATATGTTCTTACTTTTTGTGTTCATCTTTATACTGCCTGCTTTTATCATTATGTCATTCCAACAGACAAGAAAACTGTGTGGGCAGATTTTGTTAATCCCTGGGATTATAAAGATGAACAGTGTCTTGTCCTCGTAGAGCTCACAGTTTGTATATTGACAATGAGAATTTAATGTCTTAAGAACAATAGTGGAGTGTGTGTATGCTGTGGAGCACAGAAAAGAATATTACTAAATCTGCCTGGGGATGATTTTACAATATTTATCACATGATCTTTGTCTACTTGGACTGCTATAACAAATTATCATAGATTGGGGAATTTATAAACAACAGAAATTTATTTCTCATGTTCCCAGAGACTGCAAAATCCAAGATCAAGGTGCCAGCAGATTTAGTGTCCTTATGAGGGCCTATTTTCTGGTTCATAAATAGCCATCTTTTTGTTGTATATTCATATAGTAGAAAGACCAAGGGAGCTAGCTCTCTGAGGTGTCTTTCATAAGAGTACTAATCCCATTCCTGAGGGCTCTACTCTCATGACCTAATAACCTCCCAAAAGCCCCACCTCCTAATACCATCACATTGGGCATTAGTTTGTGCTCAAAACATGATTTGGAGATGGGAGCACAAATTATCCGGCTTAAAGCACAACCCAGTGACCAGGATGCTGTTAGTGTTCAAAAGTGTTATCCTTTGTCCTTTCTTAAGCTATATTCTAGTCAATCTGAAGGCACTTTTTGTTTACCAGAATTTTGCCTGTCATCAGTGGTATGCTGGTCAACCAGTTCTCCACAAAAACAAAAGTTTTGATTTATAGCATTTGCCAATTTATGTGGTGTAAATGCTTCCATCGTGGCAATTTTGAGCTATAGCACCTTAATACAGGTTGACAAAATGGTTGAATACTTAATAATTGGCTTGTAAGTGTTAGCCAGCATACTATACCACTGTCATAATCTGATAAAATCCCCCTCATCAGTATATCTCAACACAAGAATATTTTATTTTATTATTTTATTTTTTCATAAGAATATTTTAAAAAGACTTTTTAAATTTAGGATTTTGTGAAGATTCATTGATTCATTCAACAAATATTATTTTTGCATTTTTTGTGTGGTTGACCCTGTTATAAATGCTGGGGATATACCAGGAACAGAACAGACATAGCTCCTTCCATTATGGAGTTTCTGTTCTAGTAGAGTGATGACTATAATGGGGAAAATCAAGATGGGGCAAGGGGTTACTGAGATCTTATGGGACATATTACTTTATATATGAAGGTCAGGTAACTCTTTTCTTGGTTAGCTCACATTTGAGTAAGGTTTGAAAGAAGTAATAGAGAAAAACATGCAGATATCTGGAAAAGGACACTGAGGGTGCAGAGACTCTGGAGCAGGAAAGTGCTTGGCATGTTTAAGGGAGAGCAACAAGATCACTGTGCCCTGATTGGAATGAATAGAGGATAAAGTGGTAGGAAAACTGGTGAAAGAGATATGGGGGCAAGGTGAGGGGTTGTTATGGATAACTATAATTTATTGAATGCTTGTTCTGAGTAACAACAGTCTAAGAATTATACAGATATTGCTTCACTTAATCTTTATAAGGCAATGAGGGAGTTAATATTTCTTCCCTTTTACTAATGACAGACTTGAGGCTTATAGTAGTATTTTAGTTTGGGTTGCTCCAGAAGCAAATCCTGAAACAAGAATCTGAAGGCAAATAGTTTATTTGGGAACTGATTCCAGAAGATGCCAGTAGGAAATTTGGGGATTTAGTCAGGCAAGGGAAGAAAACAGAAAAATGATGTGTTACGAAGTTACCTACCACTGTGGGCTACTGGAGCTTCATTCCACAGGGGGACTCTGAAGGACCATGTTGAAGGTATGCCCCTCAGAGTTATCCCACCAAAAAGGTGATGAAAGTGGAGTGTTTTATCTCAAAGTCCCATCCATCAGAGTTTAGAGCTATTCCCAAAATGCATTCATTCTCTGTGCTTTTAGACTGTCATGCTTTTGTACACATATCTGGCCATTAAAGAAAACCTTTAGACAAATATTTTTGGGTGCTAACAGTTGAAACTACCACCCAGGGTCGGGATCCCTGGGTGGCGCAGCAGTTTGGCGCCTGCCTTTGGCCCAGGGTGCGATCCTGGAGACCCGGGATCGAATCCCACATCGGGCTCCCTGCATGGAGCCTGCTTCTCCCTCTGCCTGTGTCTCTGCCTCTCTCTCTCTCTCTCTCTCTGTGACTATCATAAATAAATAAAAAATAAAATAAAATAAAAAAATAAAAAGGGTCAATATGGTCCCTTCCTTTGAATACTAGGAAAGGTTCATAATGAGTATTCCAATTTGTTTTCTTCAACAACCCTCAAATGTCACCTAGAACTCATTTCATGAATTTTATTTCAACATAATTGCAGATTTAAAGACCATTTAAGACAGGTCAGCAAGGGTATTTTCATGAATTCTAAAGCCATAGTAGTCTAAATGGGTAAGAAATTTGCCACCAAGGATAGTATGAAAGAAGACACAAGGAATTACTTGACATCAGCGAAGATTAAATTTGATTCTTCCTTTTCTGAAACTGTGAAGGCACCATTCAGAGAGCCAAGAAATTGAGGGATGGTACAATGTGAGGTAGTACTCACCACGGTAAGAAAAAGGGATGCTTGGAATATTGTGTTAAAAGCAAAGGCTATGGCAATCTCAGTGAAGCGCCACTCTGCCTGTCCAGGGGATCCCACCATGTCCACATATAAATAGATACAAAGCAGCTCTGGTTTTTAGGGAGTAGCCTGTGTGTATCTGTGGTCTCTCTGCTCATCCATACATGACACTTAGAAAAAAGAGATGGGAAGTGGAAGTGATTGGAGAGAGCCCTTTGGGCTATGCTGATCCTTACCGTGTGCTCCAGGAAACTCCACTCTCCTGAAAGGTAGTGGTCAGGCTTCCAAAGGAAACTCTATAGGGAGTGTGGTACAGAAGGCTTTGCATAAATTAAATGAAACACAACCATTCCTAGACCTGAGAGATCACATTGTTTTCCTCTCCAATCTCCAGTTAGATTATTTATTTGAAATGGTATCAAACATGCCTGTCCCTAGGCTAGGAGTAAAATAGCAATTTTGAGGCTGAACATAAGGAGAAGAGAACAAAAAGATGAAAGCAATCAAAATAAAATGGGGCACGTTGTGGAAAAAAAAGGCCAAAGCATGGCAAAGATAATCCCATTCTTTGCTAATATATAAAGAGCCAAAAATTCAATAAATAAATGTTAAGGCCATGTTCAAGGGAAACACTGTTCTTGGGTGTAGAAAAATGGGTCTTACAGCAGAGGAAGACATGATCAAAACCCATGTTTCCCAACCGTTTTTTTAAAGCAGCAGAATGCTTTTATTCAAATGTAATCATACATGGAGTTCAATTGATAAAGCAGATAAAAATGCAGCTGCTCCAGTAGAGTAAGGGGAGGCCAAGGGCACTGTACCTCTGCCTCTCTGTTTTTTCCAGCAGCTGCTCCTGTAGTCCTGCCAGGGAATACTTGTGTTCTACAAAGCAGAATTCGAAAAGGAAACACTGGAATGTTGCAGCTTCTGCCCCTTTCATAGTTTTACAGATATTAAATGTTATAGGCTCCTCTTAAACCAGTAGACATACACTAATAAAGTCGCAAATCTCTTTTCTTGTGTTCATGATTTTTTTTTTCATCCTGTAAATGGGGTTGAAAGATGTAGCAGCCCACAAAAGTAGGGGATTTGAACCAGCCCATTCACACTTCCTGGTGTCCCTGCTGGTATTGGCAGGAGAAAACTGTATGTGGGCAATGTGCAATATTCACACCAGTTATAAGATTCTTGCCTGACCTCATGATTGGATTTATTTGAACTTATCACTTCTCAGATCTTTGACCCAGGGACTGTTGGTTATTTGCATTGCTTCTAAAGAGTAAGTCTGAGACATTTAATATTTATCTTGAGGAGGTCAGAAGCCTTAGGTGGACTCTGTATCTGGTTAGCTGGAATGATTAATTCATATATCCAAAAGCTAAAGGGTGCTTTCTGTGAATTGTCTGCATCATTTGTTGAAATGCAGCAGGATGGTTTAATGGCTTAAATGCACTGGTGATGAAGGAAAGAGGAGGGCTCAGTGCTTCTTGGTCCCATGAGAAACTATAGGCATGGAATCAAAGAGGGCTATTTAGTCCCTGCTTAAGCCATAACCAGGGGAGAGAGGTCCATGGCCTGTAATTTAAATCATCATCAGTCTCCAGTGGAGAGGAGAAGGTAGATCTATATCACTTCTGAATGGATGATCTGAGGGAGGAGAAACAGCCTTTAATATACTTGGTGCTTGAAGGGAGACAGCAGTGGGAGCAGAGGGTAGGAGAAATACAGAAATGGGTACTCCTAAGCTTTCTCTGGCGGTAGCCTTTTTTGTCTATAAAATGGGCACAAGAATAACTACAATGGTAGGTTATGACTATTCAAAAACATTCACACTTCTTTACCACCTTAATGGGAATAATTAGCTTTTCTACCTGGCTGATACTGGGTTTAACCATGCAAGTTGACTGGCCTCATGTAAGGCAGAAGGAATTTCACCATAATTTGGCTTTGAGCGTGACCATGTAGCTTGCATACACCGATGGGTTACCAGTCAGTATGATGCAATAACAGTTTAAAGTAGACCTGTCATAAGAAAAACATGCTCTAGCTATCTATCTCTGAAGGAGAGGTGACACTCATGAAGCAGACCTGGACCCTACCTGCAGCTTGAAGCCACCCAACCTGTATCACTAACCCCCAGCTGACCTATAGATCTGTGAGCAAGAAAAATGTATTTTGAAGTCACTGAGTCATAGGGTGCTCATAGGCCCATAAACAATAAAGAACTGCTGCTGCTATAAACAACATTCACATTAGTATTTGGGTTAATACTTTTTTTTTTTTTTTCTCCATATGAATGAGTGGGTATCACATAGACTTCTGGCTAGAGTCATACTGGTGGGGAAGTTCCCTTAATAGTACCAGTTCTCTTCACATTTCAAGTCAAGTTCCACTCTGTCCTGCTGTCCCTTTCTAGTTGTTTCACATCCAGTGTAGAACACTGAAAAGGTGACAAAATTAGACATCTCTTTTGGTTTTCTTTTCACAAGAGTTCTTTTTTTTTACAACCTACAGAAATGGGCGACTTTCCACAGGCCTTTCTGGGTGTGCAGTGCTAAGCTCATGAAAGCTTGTGGTATGGAGTTGGCTGTGCCACTGGTTTTCACATTGCCTGAGGAGCTTAACCTTTCTGTATTGCACTTCCCTGATTTACATAATGGGGCTGATTATAATTGCCAACCTCACAGGATTGTTGTGCGAATTAACTAATGTTTGTAAAGTACTTAGAGGTCCATAGATGAAAGGTGCTATATAAGCCTATTATTATGTCATCAAAAATGAAATTCCAATAAGAGTACACTTTCATTTAAATTTCCATTAATTTTGCCATCATTCTAGATGAATTCTCACTGGTTTTCTAGAGCAAAAAAAAAAAAAATATATATATAAAAATAAATAAATAAATAAATAAATAGGAGAAAAGGTTGTATATTAAAATATGAAGCATTCATATGGAAAGGAAATTAGCTAGAGAAAGCTAACACTTAAAA
Source organism: Canis lupus dingo (assembly GCF_003254725.2). Classification (NCBI taxonomy): domain Eukaryota; kingdom Metazoa; phylum Chordata; class Mammalia; order Carnivora; family Canidae; genus Canis; species Canis lupus. The sequence goes on from NC_064265.1 coordinate 24,088,902, forward strand.
GTGATTTTAAAATTATTATCCTTTAATGAGCCCAGATCATGTAATCAATATTATGTAAAACCTAGATATGGTCTTTGAGTTTACAGACAAAATCATGAACCTGACTAATTAAATAGCGAACATTTCTCATTTCAAGTGTGTAGAAATGAATGCTGTATAAAGACCCATAACTCTACTTATTTTTAAATTGAACTTCTTGTTATAGGAAATAGCCTTAAAAGATTATAAATGATGATAAATGTATAAAGGATATATATGTACATATATATATGCCAATAGATACACATGGTTATCAGGTGGTCTGCGGAACTCTATTGGATCTGTGTGAACTGGCCTTGACATTTGGACTTGCTGAAGTGACCCTTGCGTAATTAGTGCCATAAAGTTTGAGTGTAATCTCTCTCATCAAACCAGGGTGTTAGATCTTGAACATCTGGTTTAATATCCTCATTTTACAGATAAGAAAACAGAGACTCAAGTGTTTAAATAATTTACACAAAGTCTCTTAGCTAGAGATTAGCTAATTGGGGGCCCCCCCTCAAGGCCCCCACCTAATGTCCTTTCCAGTACAACTATTGACATCTATGCATAAGAGGATTAGTTACTCATTTATGTTATAATATGGGTTATTTCTGCTCTGCTTTTGGCATCAAGGGTACATTAGATGGACATTTCCAAGCCTCACTATTCAATGAAGTGAGTTTCTTGTGTTAATACTAGTAAAATGTATGCACTCATCGACCATGATGATGATTTAAAAAAAAAACAAGATGTTATTCTGGGTGTCCTAAACACACAGAAATGATTCCTTTTTCTAGAACTGTTGACAAGAAATGGCAGATGGGGCATTGGAAGCTATTTCCTTTTTTGGAAATCGAGGGTGTAGATTAAATACTATCCAGTTCTCTGACTCTAAATGTCTATGCATCTGAGATGCCAGGTTCATTAGAGGTAGAGAATGATACCAGGTCTTTTGCTTGTAACAGGGAGAGTTCATTGGATTCCACTGAATTTTAATGACAGTAGAAAGAGATGGATGCTGTTGCTTCGTTTTCCATTAGATAGATGCTATATACAGATAATAAAGGAAAAGTCTATTTAGAAGCTTAATGCACACTTATTTCTTAGGTTGTCTCATGCTGCTGATGTCTGAAGATGCAAATTTTCTTTGTAAAATTGGGAGTGAGAGTAGTGGTACCAAGTCCAACTAAACTTCACTGGGTTATGGATGGGGGAAATTATGTTTCATTTGATGACTGCGGTGATGCCAAAAGAAACCTGAAAGACAAATGCCTGCCTTAAATATTGAGACAGAGATAGATGGACTAACAGAAGCACTATAGGAAAACCGCAGCAACCCTTTAGTGGCTGGGAATCTTATTCTTCCTCTAGATTTGATTCATCTTTCCACTTCCGTGCCAATTTTGCCCACAGATTCATTTTCTGTTTCTAAGAAATTGAAAATGTTGGTTGCTTAACACGAAGGTGCATAATCATGGGAGCTCATTCACGCATTCATTCATTCAGGACTTTCAGGGCACCTCCTGCTTTGTGGGAGGCATGTGACAAATATTATGGTTGATTTTTATATCATATCCTATATGTCACACACTTCATTTAATTTTTGCTACAACTCTGTTGTATTATCATCCCCATTTTACAGATGAGAAAGGGAGACGGAGTGAGCATGTTGTCAAAGTCACATTGCATTGGCATTTTTTTTCCCCTACATCTTAGATGTTTTAACATCTAAAAAATCTTGCTGGCTAGATGGGTTCCATGCTGGGCATGGAGCCTATTAAAAAAAAAATCTATCTCTCTATCTTGCTGGCTAGGGAGAGACTGGCCCTCCTTGGGGAAGCGAACTCTTCTTATAGATAGCAAAACATAATCCCTGGAGCACACCTTTCATATGCAAACCAATCAGTCCCAAGTCTATCCTCCCAACCACCTACTTCTCTAAATCTCACACACATAACCAATATTTCTACTGCCCTGAATCATCCCAGGGCAGGGCTCAAGCAACTGGAGACCACCCTTAGAGCCCCAAATCTACTGGAATTATTCAGATTAGCCAGTCCTAAACTATTTATTCTGCTCTGCCTTGCCTTTCGCACAGAAGGACAAATCAAAGTTCTGATCTAGGTTCCCCCCATCCTTCCTGCTTCTGCCTCCTGACTGGATGTGGTGCTTCCTTTGTGGCCCTTTGTGGTGTGCCATGACTCTTGTTTTCTTTCAATGGCATTGACCTCCCCATGTCGTCACTCAGTTGCCCTTGTAAATTAGGACCCAGGTACAATTCATCATAAGCTGGTAAGGAGGACAGGAACGGGGCACTTGGGACTCAGTAGGCTGAGGGGCTCCAGATCTGTGCTCTTAACATATAAGCTATACTGACAGAAATGAGACACTCCCTTTAAAGAGCTCTCAGTCCTGTGGGGAAACAGAATCTGAAGCAAATCATTAATATGTAAATGCAATTATGGAGATATCATTGTTATGGCTAGCTCACTCAAAGCATCATCAATGAGAAAAAAACCATATATCTTGGATAGTGTTTGTGTAAACTTGCTGTTTGGTTCCATTCAACACATATTTAAGCACCTACTGTGTGCGGGCACTTTCTCAGTTACAAGATACATAAAAGGGCTGTGATAGAACACAACTTTGAGTAGCTGAGTAGAGATGTGGGCACCTAAACAAATAATCATAATATTGCTTGTGCAGTAGGTGCAACAGTCAGAAGAATGGGTGGGATAATCAACTCTGCTCCCAGGAGAAATTTGGGGGGCAGGCAAGCAGTAAAATTACTGTGAAAAATTAGAAATTTAGAAAGTTTTGTTCAAGAGGTCACGAGTCAGGGGTAGGGATAGAGTGTGTGGTCTCATTTAGTTGGAGGGAACAGAATTAGTCAGGATTTTGAGACATGTCATCATGCAAGTCTGATGGGTTTGGCTTGTGTCTTTTAAACTCTGGTTGTATTGAACATCAAAAATGAGACAGATTATCTTTAGAATTTCAAGCCAGGATCATAGACCTTACTGTATGGCGGTGAGGAGCAGGTCAGAGTAGTAAAGAGAGTGCCAGTTTTTAGAATTTAATAGATCTGAGTTCAAATTTGGAATTTCTAACTCACTAGTTCTGTCATTTGGGGCAAGTTACTTAACCTCTCTGAAGTTCAAAGGGAGTAATTTTACCTACCTAAGATGTGCAAAAATGCCTGGTGTACACGGTTAAGAAATGAAAGTTTTATTCTATGTTCTGGTCCCTCTGGTCCAAAGGGGTCTACGTATTTAGTCAAAAGATATGCAGATGTTAATAACCCCAAAAAGGTTACATAAATAGCACAAAGGCTATGGTAGTAAGACTCCACATAGGTTTTGTTAACAGTCATTGCAATATGAGAGTGATAAAATAAGCTGAATCAACTTCTGTTTTCCTTATTCCCTTGAACAACCTCTTAGCATTATTCCTTTCTTGGACAAGTCTTAAGCATGAGGAGGTTTGTGAATTCTTGAACTACAAGAGGCTGGGGCAGATTGGTATAGTATTACTCATGCAAAGGAGGGATGATACCTGAAAACCAGAATTATGATTACTGTCAGTAAGTTACCTTCATTTCCCAGTTAGTGTTTTTCATTTGTTCTTTGTCAGCAAGTAAGTAGGCCCCAGCTTCTCTTCTGTGTCTTCCTTCTCAGTTGCTATATCAGATTTACCATTTTATGAGTATTTACTATGTGATACGCTGTTTGGGGGCACTCAGTATATATATATGTATGTATGTATCTTGATGGCTTTGGTTCTAAGCTTGCTAACACTAACTCATGTGTTTGAACTCAGCTCCTCTGGGCTTCCATCCTGTCAGTATTATGAACTGGATTGATCACTGGTTAATCTTTATTTCCAATGTGGCACATTCCTATATTATCCATTCATCATTTGAACTCATATATACCTACAGATGTTGCTTCATTGTGAATAGTAGACTGAATTCAACAGCATGTCTCTTGATACCACCCTAAGAGTTCAACAGGGAAAAATCTGGAGTCAGACTGTCTAAATTCTATACCTGCTAGTCCGGTGACTTCAAGATAAGTAATTCAATTTCTATGGACTTGAGTTTCTTCAACTCTGATAGTACTGACTTCAGAGACTTGTTGTAATGAAATGAGATAATATTTAGCCTTGTTCCTAGTACATAGTAAGTACACAAAAGATATTAGTTATTATTTTCATTGACGAAGACAACCCAGGGAAGTTAAGTTGTCTTGTGCTGTCCAATTTAGCAGTCACTAACGACATGTGGTTATTTAAATTTAAAGGTACTGAATTTTTAAAAATCAGTTTTTTAGTTGCACTGGCCATGTTTTAAGTATTTAATAGCCAAAGATGGCTACTGGTGTTGGATAGTGCAGATGTGGAACATTTCTACCTTTCACAGAAAGTTCTATGGGACTGTGCTGATAATGACATTGCTCTCAAACACTAGAAATATCGTAAAAGAAATATGCAAAATGCACCACATACTTCAAACCAAACCTCATCTGTGTATCCTGTGGGGGCTATAAACGCAAAGAAATATCCCAAAAACCCACCTACAGCATGTGTAAACCTTTTGAAACAATTAGAGCACACACTGTTCCTTTGCACATTGTTTTGTGGTGATTTCTCCCTACCCCCCCTCCATTTTCAATATCTTTCTGATGGAGTTACGTTCCATATGTAATATTGTTACAGGTGCAAAATTGTTTCTTTCAATCCTGAATGCAGTTGCACATGTGCAACAATAGCTCTGAAGGCCAGCACACCATTACTGTGGATCCAGCCTCTCTCATAGTCTGTGGGTCAACAGCGTTCTTCTTTGCTTGCTAATGCTTTATTGTCTCTTAGTATACATTGGAATAATAATGGTAATTTATGCAGATATTTTGTATGCATAGCAAATAATGAGAAACACCTGCAGAAATTTCCCTCCTTCTCTGAGTTCAGCAACTAATTATATTTTTAAATAATGGCTACCATTGAACACAATTATCCAAATCACTTTAAGTAATGGAATCTTTTTAAGGTGTTTTTGAAAATTTTAGCACAGTTTTTAAACACTCATTTTTATCTAGAAGATGGGAGGAAAAAAAGGCTATTGGGCGGCTTACCCAAAAAAACATTTTCTGCCAAGAATGGATCAGCCCTGGATTTTCCTCGGGGGCCCTGGTCTGACTCCCAAGGCTATGACCAGCTGATGAAAACCAGGTTTTCTGTAGAGTTTACCTTGCTGATTTTGGCGGCTTGCTCTTCCTTCCGTTCTCTCTTTCTTAATGCAATATAAAAATAATTAGATTACCTCTAAAATTCTCTTCTAAAAAGCACAAATTGCCACATGATTTTCCCTTCTGTCAATCTAGTAGTTTGAGTGGAAAAAAACACTGGCTGGGAAGTCAGAAGACCAGTTTATTTTGTCCTTCTGAGTCTCAGTTTCCTCTTCTATACCTCAGGAAGGTAGATACAGGTAACCTCCTAATGGCTTTCTAACTCTGAAGAACCACAACCCCATGATAGTCAAAGGCCTCTGAATCCTAGCTGTCAGGAATCGAGCTCAGCAAAGAGAATCTGAAAATGGAAGTGTTTGGCCAAGAGCAAGACCAGTCAGTAAGAAGTACATATTTCCTCCCTATATCTAAACCTTAGTTTGTGGTCTCAGTTAGAGCAAGGTTACGGGAATTTTTTGATGTATGTACCTATGTGATTTGGGATTGAACACAGTAGAACAATTTGGGAAATCTACATCTTCTTGGACACTTCCCCTCATTGTTATCTGTGTGGATGTGATCAATTCCACCTTCCAATATTTCTTTTTGTTTTGGTTTTGTTTTTTTCCCCCCATCTTCTAACATTTCTCATCTTTTTTCTACATGCCTACAGGAGTTATTGGTCTTTAGGAGGGAAAATCAACTCTTGCAAAATCATATCATTTTCTTTGAGATTTTGGGTTCATTTGGCCAACTGAAATTTATGGAATGCTTCTTAGAAAATGCTTCAGTTACAGGAATTTCTGACCTCAAGGTGTTTACAATCAGAAGATGGAAACGAGTTAAGTAACAAAACAAATTTAAAATAAAATGGTGAAAATAAAATAAAACTGCATCATGAAAGCATGAATGGCAGAGTTGTTCATTGTGATAACAAATTAAGGGGAAAAAAATTAAGGGGAAATCTCCTAGAAGAGGTGATCTATCCCAGAATAAAGTAGGCAAGCTAGTGAATCCCAGATGCTGGCCCGTGGACTGGTGCTACTCTAGATTGAAGTTTAACTCCTCTAATTGATGAAAGCATAAAGGAGAAAAATAAGGAAAGCAGAGTGATTGTTTTCTAAAGCTAAATATAGTTAATGAAAAGGATATCCTTTTATATTTTGAGATTATGTTCTACATATTCCTTTGTTGTTAAGCTATCTTTTATAAATGATAGTTAGCATATATGGTTATTTTTAGATTTTTTAAAAAGAGCTTCTTTGGCAAAATCAAAAGCTGGAAAACCTATGTCATCCTCAAATCTTGACTGTGTTTGAATTTTTTTTTTAATTTTTATTTATTTATGATAGTCACAGAGAGAGAGAGAGAAGAGCAGAGACATAGGTAGAGGGAGAAGCAGGCTCCCTCCATGCACCAGGAGCCCGACGTGGGATTCAATCCCGGGTCTCCAGGATCGCGCCCTGGGCCAAAGGCAGGCGCCAAACCGCAGCGCTACCCAGGGATCCCTGTGTTTGAAATTTTTACTGGATCTTTAAAATTAAAATCTGGGAGTCTCTGCGTTGCAGTTCCCCTCTCTGTTCTTTTTTTGTTTTGCAACTTCCAAGGGCCTCTGTGTTCTTCTAAGAGAAGGAAGATGAAAAGCCAAATGGATTTTTATTTTGTATTTCTGCTGTGCTGATGAATTACACTGCTAATCTCAGAGAGAGAGAGAGACAGAAACAGAGCAAGAACAGGGGGAGATTGAGTTTGAAGGTACATATCCTATAAAAAAAACAGTTGATAGTGATTTAAAAATCACTGTCCACAAAAGCTAATAATTGTGCATTTGTAAGACAAGCTTTTCGAGTTCATTATTTCGTTTAATTTTATATTATTATAGTAAGCAAAAAGACAGCATGAAAAGTCTCTTGAAAGGAATTGTAGGCACAACTCCCAGGGGATACTCTTATCAGACCCAAGAGAGCATGACAAAGGAGGTGTAAATGGGACTCTTCCCTCCCCAGTGAGGACAGGAAAGGGTAGCAAGAGTCACCATGGGAAACACAATTTACAAAAAAAAAAAAAAGTCACTATTTGAAGAAAGTCATTCTTTTCCATTTTGGAATTCCAGCTAAAAATTAAATTGATGCTAATCCTATTTCCTGAATATATAATCTTCCTGTGTTATGTGAGCGGCTTATATGACTCATATTGCGGGTGGATAGTTAAAAATGAGCTGCTTGTGTGCTTCTGCACAAAATGGAGGATGGTCAGTAAAATAGGTGGAGGTGGCCTGTGCTGTCTTTGCTACCTCAACAGGAAAAGGAAGAGATTTTGAACTTGGTGGCGGAGCCTGAAGTGGGTGAGAGAAGGGAGGGAAGGAGGCATTCACTTGGAATCAAAGGGCAAGTGACATGGTACTACTCATTAAATGATCTCTGTGCTTTCCCTTCTTGACATTTAGCTCTCCTTTGATCAACCTCTGCTGGACACCCAGAACTAGTGAACATTTCCATCCTGAAACTCACTTCCCATGTTAAACTTCTATACAAATAAATTCTGTAGTGAATGAGAGGGATCGTGGCTTGAAAATGGCTTGACAAATACGAATGCTTTCATTCTTTAAAAAGGATCCTTAGAGTAGAATTGAAAGATGGCATTTTTATTACTCAAGATTTTGGAGTATACTAAAAAAACACTGCATCCATCTTGTGTGGATGGCTGCAATCCTTTGTAGATACTTATGGTCATATGACCATAAGAGCAGCTTCTTGTCTCTGTTGCTAACAACACTTTACTTTTACATTAAACATGATCTTAAGGAAAAAAATCTACTTAAGGGACATCTCTTGGCTGTTGCTGTTCTGAACATAGCTTAGCACCGAAAGAAAGCATTTGTGGGCTGTTTATAGTTGCTGTGTCAGAAGAATGCTCTTTATCACGGTAATTTGGAGAGTGTAAGATGGTGGCCCCTGGGGAAATTTGACTCAAAATAAATCTTTGAGAGCATATATCAAAGGTGCTTGGAAAGACTGTCTTTGAACAACTGGTTAAGTGTCAGATTTTTCCTCCCTCAGATGAACTTTGAGGATAAAATGCCTGAAAGAACAAGCATAGTCTAGATTTAATTCTACACTAGCAACGTTCCCTCAGGAGATAATGAATAGTGAATAGTGAAGTTCTAAATCCATTTCCAGAGCTTTCAGTGAAAGGCTAAACTGTCTTTTTTTTCCAACAGCCACATTAACAGCTTCAAAACTACCCTCAAATGCAGACATTATACCCCAAAAGAGGGATATCCCCCCTCCCCCATGCTACCTATAATAAGCATCAGACTGCTTGGCCATTCTTTCTCAAAAAATTCCAAAACTTGCAACTGTCTGAAAATAGGTAACAAAGGCCTGAGGGACCTGAGAAGGACCCTAAATATTATCTGCAAAGCAGATTAATACTGTATGTGTCATAGTAATCGGTTTTAAGAGATTTTTACCCCCCTTCTCAAGTCGCAGTTCTCAATCATGGCCACAAGAGGGAACCATTGTTTAAATGTTGGAAGGACTGGGTCTTCTGAGGGACTCCTCCAGCTCAAATCTCTCTTTAATAGAAGAACCTGGTCAAAGGGGTGGAACAAAAAAGTAAAGGGACAGATACAATCATCGATGCAGCTCTGTTTTTGATAGCTAAAGTATCTCAGCTTTTAAACATTAAAATAATCGAAGGTACTCCCAGGACGGTGACTTGGTTAACAGAAACCCAAGACCCGGGTCAAGCACAGGATAGAAATTCATGTAATTGAGAAAGCACCGACGAGTCTTTATTTTTACCACAAACAAGGCAAACTTTTTTGGATGCAAACAGAAAATACTGAAATAGAAGGACACAATGACAAATCCAAACCTCTAGCTCAAATGTGTTGTGTATTAAATAGCAAATAACAACAGTGGCTGGTAACTGGAGAAGGGGAACATATGTTGTAAAGAATTCTTGCTTACAGCCTTTTGAACCAGCACAGTTGTGAAATCCAGATTAATGTGATAAAAGACATATAGAATGGCCTCTTGGAGTTCACATGGCACCAGGCTGGCACAAGTCCAGTTTCTGCACCAACAGAACTGCAAAACAAACTGGAAAATATTTGATGCCAGTAGGGCTTTTATAGGAAAACAGATGACGGCTGAGATTATTAATCTTGACAGTTTCCTGATTTATTAGGACGTTGTCATCCTCTTCTTTTGTATAATTTGGCAAATGATCACAGTATTAGACTTAGTGGAGGCAGAACTAAGGGTTTCCCCGTCTAACAGTGGCAGCAGGTATAAAGCAGTAGGGCTTGGGTTTAGGCAAGACGTGGATGAAATGAATTTTCCGTTACATACTGTCATTTGAGGAACACTAAATCGGTGTTTCCTAATGACTGTCAACCTAGATATAGCTATGTAACTAAAATGCATGAATTATCTCAGAGAAATAAACCTTCTGTTTAGTAAATCAGAAGCAAGGGGACTAAATTTAAAACCAAGGTCTCTCTAGCAGTCAGGAATTATGATTGTTTACCATGCAGGCAAGGAAAAACAAAGAAAACAATTAGGAAATAGTAGTAATCTTTAAAAGCCATTCTTCTAAATTGTGATTCTCTGTATAGAATTTCTTACTCTGAATCATTCATGCAAAATCACTAAAACAATCTTGGGTGACTTCATAATAGACTCAAAATTAGAAAGCATTGGCATATTTTATTAGTGATCTCCTTCACCAAGATATCTTTACGTTCTCTTTTTCATGATACCTTGCATTTAAAATAACTGCAACAGAAATTAAGCCTCAATAAAATACATCACAATTATAGGTATTTCCAACTAAACGATGTTATCCCCACGACAGTTTTATCAAAATATAAAATCCCAAACTTGAAATGTTATAATTGAACACTTTTTTTATTAAGAAAAGCCATGTCTGCACCTATGTTTCAAGACTGACATATTGTGCAATAAACAGCAATCAGCCTAAAGATGCTATATTAAACAAACCAAGTTTTGTTTTGCTAAACTAAGCAAAATTAGTTGAATGCCCTAAGTAATAGTTGCTGGTATTTTTTTTTCTAAATTATTTCTCCACTTGTTTTTGTGTCTATGCATAAATTAAAAATCTGCTGAAATTTATTATTCATCTGAGATGTAATTAATATGCAAAATTATGCAAATTAAGATGCAATTAGGCTTCAATTCTCTAGTGGAATTTTCCATTATAATTTAATACAAAGTAATAGAGTAATTGGTGTCACGTGTAATTACGGTTACTCACGTGTACTTGCAGACGTGCAAATGATGTGGTATATGTTAGTTATCCTATGCAAATGGTTCATGCAATCTCTTAATACTTGGGAATGAAGTAAACAAAGATGGATCTTCAAAAAAAAAGGGTGAGAGGGACCCCTCTTTCTTCTCATGTGCTACCATTTTGAAGAACTATGTGAATAATTGTAACTAATTTCCCTGCATTTATTTCTAAGAATTTTTAACTTAGTATTATGCAGTGTATTGTTTATTACTTTAAAGAAATTATTTCTAGTAAAAATGAATCTCTAAACAGAGACCTAATCGCGATTCGGATGCCACATGGGTGAATAATCCAGGACGAGAGCAAGCACACCAAAGCACTAACTCCGCAGAGGCTGTTTTTGCATCAGGCTCAAAAGGTCTTGTCTTTAAAAGAAATAACATAGCTAGGCGAGCTCTGCCAAAGAAATCACTGTAACAATGTTGTGTTATTTCCTGATTACAAAGTTGATCAGTTTGCTTCCCGGTCTCTTTAGAAGCCAGGCAGTTTGATTTTCCAAACCAAAATTTCTTCCCTCCTACTTTTCAGAATTCTAGGAGAATTCCATGTCATTTCTTTCTGAATGAATAAAGCACTGAGCAGATTAAACTATGTAATTCTCTCCGTCTCTAACTCTGCCATTTGGTTCAAGGGACTCAGCCGCTAACTACCGAGTGTCTCCCTGAAGAGATGAAAAGAACGAGAGTCTGATGAAAAGAACGAGAGTCTCCCATGTGCTTGTCCTGAGCCTGGAGCTGCAGCTTATAATTTCTCCATGAGAAATGATTACCGCTTGTTTTAAAACACCCATGCTGTGTTGAATCCTGCACAGAAAACATTATGATCTCGACACTTTCCTTCTCATAACTGAAGCACACACTTTAAGACGAGTATTTTATATTCTCAGCTCCAATTAACCTGAAGTGTTTCTCTTCCCTATGTCTCCCCCTCACCCTTACCCCCTTCATCTGAGCCTATGACTCTATCCTTTTGTGACAGATTTTTTTTTTAAGGGAAGGGATGTGTGATATACTTGGTTGTAATTAATAAGAGTGGGCACTGACAGAGAAAAACAGGCTTGCTATGGACTAGCAGATAAAGAGCTTCCCTCTCTCCCCACTACATTCCCACTTCTTACCCCTTTCCTCTACCTCCTTTGGCTGGTTATTTGAGAAAACAGACGTGGATAAGAGAAAACAAGCACTACCGCTAGTCTCTCGTGCTGCACCCTTTCAAAGGCCCACCCATCCATCCATATGTGGCTTTCCCATTCATTCCGATAATAATACCAATTACTATGCAGGCAGGGCCATTCTTATTCACATTTGCAGCTCACTGTGGACATTTATGCTGCACTCTGAGCAACACTCCTATCTTCAACAACATCGATTATACAGCTGTTGTACAATCATTGTAAATGAAATATACAGTGCCCCCGTTCAGCTCACAGAAACATTTGTAACCATGGAAGGTGGGATAGGAGAGGGGTGGCCTTTCCTCTGCCTGATTTCTTTCCAACACGGCCTCATTCTTCAAGTCCTGGTATGTCCTGGGGCTTGGAGGTGGGGTCGGGGGAGGGAGAAACTGAAATGATATAATTTAAGAACCAAAAAGCCAAGGCAATGTTGTTTTCTCTCAGAGAAGGGACTTTGAGATTCAGGTGCAGTGGACAAATGGGGTCCCAGGACCTCAGCCATTACAATGTCTCTTCTGGGACTTCCTGTGGCCAGACATCCTAGATCAGATGAAACTTGGACTCACACTATCTAAGTCTTTCCAATCAGGTTGTCTGATGTAGGCAAATGTTGTCTCTGCTATTTCCTCTCTTTGCAGATAAAGTTTTTCTATTTGTTCTTGCCTTCAACAGGTTACATTTGTAGTCAAAACCAATACTGTGGGTAGGGGCACCTGGAAGGCTAAGTTGGTAGAGCATGTGATTCTTGATCTTGAGGTCATGAGTTTGAACTCCATATTGACACAGAGATCACATTAAAAAAACAATATTATGGGTCTTTTATTTTTACTTTTCTAAGAAATTGTATTGATTCAGTCTGCCCTTCCCAAAGAGACCTAATCAGCGAACTCTTTTGTGTTCCTTTCTTTCTACACATTTGTCTCTTCCAACCTTAAGAGAGAGACTCTGATCCACTGAATTGACATAAACCTGACATTCTACACATGACCATCCATTCACCCAGGTACTGTCACATGCAATCAATACAACTCAGATTATACGTACTTTATATATGAAAAGATTAATGTCTTAAGAAATGCCATACACGTAATTCAAGATAGGACTGAGACTTAAGTAGTAATGCTAGCTTCCCCCCTGTATTTAGATTTTATTTACCTTTATTTATCAAACACTCTCCTATAATCTTTGCAAAAACTCTATTGGATGAAAGTTAATACACTTTTTTAAATGTTTTAATATGTAGGAAAATATCTTATAATCAATGCCACTTTGACAGTCACTTTCAGCCAAACAACAGTTATTGTGAAGCTGCCAATGTTTGTAGATGCACAAACTTTTTTTGTTATTCCTGGCGAATGACTAAAAGCTGAAATCCTTTGAATGTTTAGCCAACAATCTTTAACTTAAGGACCATTTAAAAAAAATAACACACATCTTTCTCTTGTCTGAAAATTCTCTGTTTGACATCTTCTGGTAAGATCAAATCCTCTCTCTATGGGTGTCAGCAACGTGGAAGAAATTTCTAGAGACAATGGTGAGTACTCTTTTAAGAAATGCTGCATCACTGACAGAAAGCAGAAAGGATGACACTTTGTGGAAAAGCACGAAGTTGAAAGCTAATTCTTAGTTGTCAGCATCACAATGTGGAGGGTTTAAGAAGACCAAACCTGATTATTTCACTTATATTTCCTTTATCTATGTGCCTTTTATATATGTGATAAGTGATAAAAATAGATGTTAAAATAACTCTGAAAGAGCTTCTTCAATAAGTATAAAGCAATAATTCCAAGTGATAAGAAGCCATTGTGTCATAGGTTAATTAGCAGCCATCTTTTCTTTCTTGGGGACACATTAAATAATGGTTCATCCTACATTCAGTAGTGTCTTAGAAACAAAGAAATGTATTAGTAACTCATTTGATCCTTGTAGACATCCTATGCGCTTAGTGCTATTGGTCTTATTTTATAGTTTAAAGACCAAGGTACAGAAGTAACTTGGCCAAGGGTACATATATAATAAATAGTTAAGCATGGATTTGCAACCAGGAAGTTTGGCCGTGGACTTCACATTTAACCGGGGTGAAATCTGACTTACGGGTAGGATTTGTTAGGTTTAAACATTAATTTTTTTTTAAAAAAGTCCTTAACTTTTGGTTTTATGGCTGTAAACATTTAAAATTGGGAAATTTTGTATAAGAATTTGAATTTCCAGCTTTTTAGGAAAATCAAGTCTTGCAATAGCAGGTGTCTATTCTCACCTGATAACAACCAGCTTGAAGGATTGGTTGCTTCCCCTGCTGAAGCACATGCTCTCTTGTCTCCACCTTGCCTGCTCTCTTTGTTTTCTTCACTTTCTTCTTCCCTGTGAGGATTTAATGTTGTGGCTTCAGTTATGCTGTTGTGTTAAAACTGGGAACATCCTTAGGAGAGCTCTCTTGGAAACCACTATTCCCACCCCAACCTCCCCCTTTCCCACCCATATTGTACATTGCACAAATGAAATCAGGCCAAAACAGGTGGAAACACCTCTGGCCCAAAGTTGTAAAACAGAAATCTTTGTGTGTTTGGCCATGGTATCAGACAGTATTTGATCAGAAGCAAATTGGCTAGGAGTGATATCCAATAAGGAGCTTATTATAGGGATTTTAACCATGTAAAGTTCTGGTGACTGGTAAGACAATTTATGTAGGGCTATTGCTTTTGCATCTAGTCTGGGTCTGGCATGAGCAGGGCTGACAGGGAAAAGGAAGGATGGTTGTGAAATGGGGAGAGCAAATGCAAGCTGTAATTCACGTGATCAAGGCAGAACCCACGGAGGTGTCACACCACCTCTAAGCCTCTGACTTTGTTAATGTGAATCATTTGCAGAAGAAGCTGCCAGCCCATTACTGCAGAAGTAGACAGGTTCTTGGCTAGGTAGTCAGAGAAGCCAAAAGAGGAAGATGATAGAGAATGGGCTAGGTTGCTGCTGCAAACCAACCAGGTGAGCCAGCACCTGTGACAAGGTATGTGAGCTGCAACTACTTCTGACCATATACCAACCTTCCAGCATAATCAAAACTGAATCTTCACCTTCCCAGCTTCATAGAAATTTCTGGTGGCCAAGGGTAGTCTGGAGCCATAAAGGGAAAGGGGAATTCTGGGGAATGTAGTTCCAGCTTAGCTAAATTAACACAGCACAAAACTACAATAGCCCAAAGTCAAGAAATCAAAACCCTCACAAAGCTGTTGCCTAAAAAAAATTCAGTCTCCCATCTTTGAGGGACCAGAAGGATGAGAAATCTGCCAGGAATCCATTGCACTTGGATCATGAGATCTCTTTAACCATGGTGCTGTCTAATTTTCTGCTCTTCTTACTTAGGGCCTAAAAGACACATTATGCAAATTGAACTTCTATCTTGGCTGTCACAAACAAGCTTCTCTTTTCCCTGGATCAGTTCTCCCTTAGTCTAGTTCCAATGCGCGGCTGTCCTGGCTCATGTGAATTTCCCCCTTTGGGGTAAGGATGCTTCCATCCACACAACAGCAACTCTGATATTGCTGTGGCACAGTTTGTTTTGTTCTCAGGCCCAGGTCTAGTTTCAAGAATCTCCACAGAAAGAATTGCAGAATCTGGAGTTACACATAATACAGGCCTTATATGAAATCCCACTCATTGTCTGATGATCAACATTTGTTGACTCTGATATTGCTGCTCAGCAGTGGCTGACAGGGCAGGCAGGAAACAGAAGTGCCTTTCCTTGGGGTAACCCTTATCTATCATGGCTCATACTGCCTTATGATTGGGATCTCATTTTTATAGCTGCCTATTTGCACTCATATACACAGCTAGCCTATCTTAAGCAAGTTCACAAATACCACATTAGATGACATTTCCAACCTCACCTTCACACTGTGCTCAATCCTGGCCTAAGTCAACAGCCAGGACCCACCTTTACCCTTATGATAAAACTCCTTTAGGGGTCCTGAGTGTCTTCTGCTGCTGACCAACCTCGCTAGGGCCATCTTGATGCATCAACCATTCTGATAAACTTGAACCCCAAAGGGAAGGACATTTCAATCTTTTCAGAGTCTCATTGACTCCTTATACAAAGATTCACTAAAATGGTTCTGGTAGAGTTCCAACATGCCCCCATGTTGGCGATGGTTTACCCCATGCCACCCAAACACCTGACACCAGCTTGGTGTCCTACAGTTAACTGAATTCCACTCAATTTTGACACTATCTACCTAGAGATAGCATAAAATCCTCCAGGTTAAGATGTCTTACATGATTATTCCCACCCCCTTCAGATGCCAGCTACAAGCCCAGGTTGCAACCTATGTTCTGACCAACTGGCTACAAATTGGAGATTCCAAAGGCCACCCACCCCCTCCCGCTCAGGTTTGATTAATTTGCTAGAGCAGTTCACTGAGCTCAGAAAGACATTTTACTTACTAGATTACCAGTTTATTATGAAAGGATATAACTCAGGAATAGCCAGATGGAAGAGATGCATAGGGCAAGGTATGGGGAAAGGACATGGAGCTGTCATGTCTTCTGAGCATGCAACTCTCCCTCAATTGCCTGGTATTCACCAACCAGGAATCTCCTGAACCCTGTCCTTTTGGGTGTTTATGAAAGCTTCAGTTTATAGACAGGATTGATTGCATCATTGGGCATTGGCAGTTGATTGAGCCTCCAGCCCTATTCCTTCCCCATGGGACTGAAAGTTCTGACCCTCTAATCAGGTGGTTGGTTCCGGCAGCCAGCCCCCATTCTTAGGTGACTCATAACAAAGACAACTTTTCTGCTCTCTTCACTTAAGAAATTCCAAGGATTTTAGGAATTCTGTGTCAGAAATGGGGATGAAGACCAAATATGTATTTCTTATTATAAATCACAATATCAGGCCCACCTCTTACCAGTCTATCATATTAGGTATTAATGAGTACAGAGAAGTTTCAAGCTCTACAAATTGTCCTATTATACTCAGTCTTAGCCCAGGTTCCCCCTAATGTAATATGAGGAAACAGGAGTGGGCGATAGGCAGAGTGAAACAGGAAAGGTAGAAAAGCTAAAACAAGGATGCATGAACATGTTGGCATCTACTCTGACTCTTGTTCATCCTGTGGGACTCTCTGAGGAGCCTAATGAAATGCATCTCAGACCTATCTGCCTGGGGAATTAAAGAGGGAATAATTTGTCTATTAATCCCTTAACTCATTCATACTTCTGGGTTCTGAGTGGGATTCTGTAGGTGTCCTCTGCTGCAGCATCAGAGAATCCAGGGAATGGTGAACAGTCTGTGAACAAAGCTTCAAACTGAGGTTGCATCTGGGTGAAGCTCATCAAAGCCCATGTGGGACTGGTTGTTGCAGCAGTAGCTGGAGAAAGAAATCTGGCTGAACAGAATTAAGTGGGCTACAAGAGGGATCCACTAAAGTCCATCCTTGTAATACTTAGATTCACTCATGCCTTCCATTCAGGTCACGTCCCCTGACCTGGTTATGGGAGACAATGGTCTTCCTAAAATTCAAGGAGACTTACTCATTTTATTGAGTAGAGTATGCCAAGACATCACATTTTCAGAGAGAAAATATCAGGCTTTCCTTTGTGATATTCCCACTGAGCTATATAGTAATAAAGCATCAATTTATTGATGCTTCTTTTCTTGATAATTCTTTTCTTTCTGGGCATATGAAAGTCAAAGTTTCCAAGTCCTTTTGCAGTAAGATACGACTAATGGCCAATGAAACATAAGCAGAACTGATATGTGTCCCTCTGAAATGGAGGCAGGGAACAAGCCCCTACATAACTTTCCAGTCTCTTCCATCTCTCTTTGAGCAAAAAGAATGGAGTCTGTTTGTTGAGATGACAGAATGACAACAGCCTTAATCATTGAATCATTACATGGAGGACAGCTGCCTGGAAGGATCACCCAGCATATAATAGACTTTGCAGGAGCATGTAATAAACCTTATATGTTTAGCTGCTAAGATTTTGGGACTTTGTATTATAATATCGTAACATATTATGTGTAAAACACCCCTTAACATTTGCAAATTTCTTGTACGTTATAATCAAAAGTCAGGAGAATGGGTTATATATTAATGTTATAAATATTTATGATATAAGTTGAATCACTGCTTAGGGGAAATTAAATTCTTAAGTGAGGGAATGTACTAACATTCAGAGCTAGAAACTTTCTAACATCTCCTGCCACATCAGAACTCATTGGAATTGAGAAGTCTTGGTTAAGATCCTAATACCTGCCACACTGAACTGTCTCCTAGTGAGTTTCTGAAGACCTGAATATGTTCATAGGCATGGAATATCCAAATATCCCTTCACTTTTTGTTCCATACTAAGTGCATCTGTGTCATTGTCCATTATAACCTCATTCCTTAATCAAATTACACATAGTATCCCAAGGATAAACTTTTGAATTGCAGGGCCTTCTCAGAAGCCCGCATTTGCAATGATGCTACCATAATTCATTATTATGTCTCAGCATTGTAGTTGATAAATAGTTGATGTTTGTTGAATTAAGTCAAATTGAACTGACATGAATTGAAGAAGGAGGAAGATGATATAATCATTGTGCTGGGGACTTTATATCTATTATGAGGTGACTAATATTATCCCCTTTTTGCAGATGAAGAAATTAAGGTTTAGAGAGATTGGGTAAATTGCCAAACGTCATACTAATGGTAGTCTATGTTGAAGTCTGTGAATTCTAAGATCTGAGATAAAGCCAACCATCCTTCCACAATATCATAATGCTATCTTGAATTGAAAGAAATGTAAATTGAATCAAAGTGAATTGAATTGAACTGTATTGAACTGAACTGGAAAATCCATCACAATGTAGAGATGTGGGGCTCAAGCCTCTGTAGTACTCATATTATTTATGGTGTATCATTACGCCAACACCCATCACTACATGCCTATTTCTGAGAGGTGATTCTTTAAAATATTGAACTCTTAATATGTTTTAAAACTACTTTTTTAATTAAAGTTTTAGCTAATAAAAAAGTTTTGATCAAAACTCTCAGGTGACTTATATTGCCGTAATAACCCCTATCTCCTTCCGGGTGAGACTGGCTCTTTTGATCTCAGAGTGCAAGGGGATAGGCCTGATTGGCACTGGTTTATAATACTTCTGGTCTCATTTAACATGTCCACATGGTGCAAAACTGTCCAGAATGATAATTACACGAGGGGATATTCACTAGTATATAAGCTACCATGACAAGCTTTCTAAGAGGCAGATTCTATAACCAGGTTTTAAATCGCTTTAGACTTTGAGTCAGCACCCTTCAGGAAAAAGCAGCAACTGGCAAGCATGTCATTGTGGCATGCTATGTGGACGGATCATTAAAACACACACATACACACACACACAATCAAGTTCAACTGCCTAATTTCTCAGAATAGGAAACAATACCAATACCTCAAACTGATCTTACGGTTTATAGTTTATACAGAGTTTCACACATGCATGATCTCATCTGTTATGTCATCTGAGGCCTCAGCCCTAGGAGGTTAAGTAATATGCTTAAAGTCACATGGTTACTTAGTGACAGAATAAAAATGAAGTGTCAGAAGCCCAAAGTTTGTTATAGGTGTGCTTTTCATTGAGTTACTTTCTTAAGAAATATATAGTATAACACCCAGTAGACATTGTACTTAGAACTTTGGTTTGGCATTGCAAAAAAGAGGGTGTGAAATATTCAACGAATACTGAATTGCCCTCAACTGAAGATGATCTAAAGCAATGAAAACAAGTTGCCAATATGGAGTAGGAAGTGACAAGTGTCTATGAGTGGTTCTAATCATTTCTAGGGGAGTTCATGTAGGAGTGATTTCATTTGATTCAGTGAAGAGAAAGATTCTCAAGGATTTCTAGGCGAGGGGACATTTGAATAGATTTTTAGATAGGTAGAATTTTAATATGCAGACCTGGAGTATATGAAACAGAGGGAATTGTTCTAGATAGGGACAAAGGCAGGAAACATGATACACATGGAGAACAATGAGGACTCTTGCCTTAAATCTCAGCTACATTATCTTTTTATGTTTTAATGTCTTGAATATCATGAATTATCTTGGAGTCACTTTCAAAAAAAACCTTCCCCTCCAGTAGGCTATGGCATAAGATGCATATTAAGTGAATGATGGACTTTCAATCAGTAGTGTCTCATCAGTGAGTTAGGACATTATCACTCATCTTGATGAAATTGAGGGTGAATGGAGAAAAGTCATAGAAACTTAGATTCAAATTTTAAGTTGTGGAGAAATCATGAAAGGCCTGAATACCAGATTAAAGTTGTTGAGACTTTATTACACATGCCATCAGGAGCCACTGAACATTTTTTGAGTAAGAAGTAATAGAGTAAGAATAGCATTTAGGAAATTAAGTTGACAGTAATATGTGGGTAGACTGAGAGTAGAAAGACAGTAGAAAGGAATAATACAGAGAGGTGATTAAATAGTTAAGGAGAGAAACAATCTGAACCATTTAATTCATTACTGGGCAACAAACCACCCCAAAACTCAGTGGCTTAAAAAAACAACCATGTATTTATTCTATAATTCTACAGAGCAGTCATTGGGTCTGGGCCTATCTGGGCAGTTCTTCTGGCCTTAGCTGGTCTCAGTCATATACTTGCCGCTGATTACCAGAGCTGGCCAGCCTAGGATGGCATCAGTGGAATGGTATCCTTCAGTGGACTGGCTCAGATTTGCTTACATGGAGGCAGAAAAGACTTCCTGTCTAGAAAATGGAAGTGCCCATGGCCCTTGAAGCCTAAGCTTGCAACTGGCTTGATATTACTTCTGTTGTGTTCTGTTATTCAGAGCAAGTCATAGGTAGCTGCAAAGTCACATTGCAAAGTGCTGTGGATAAAAAGAAAGGGAAGGAAATGACTATAGTCATTCCCCCCACCCCCAGCAATCTGCCATATTCCCCAATTTATTTCCTTTATCACTATTTTTTTCATATAATTCTTTTTCATATACCTTTTTTCTCACTATATGAAAGATACGGAAGAAAAGGCCATTTTTCGGGAACATACCTTATTAATAATTTCTCTCTAAGGATCACCATCTTTAATAAAAAGAAGCATAGCATTATGGTTTTGTCTTTAGTTAGGAAATCATCAATTCTATTCTTATTATTAGTTCTATTTGACTAAGCCTGAAATATTTGCAGTGTTTTATACCATACTTAATAATATCAATAAATATGGTTTATGACTAAATTTGTCTTTTTCTTCCTTCTATGTTCAAATCACATTACAATAAACACATCGTACTAGGCTTAGTTAGTGGAAAGTATTCATCAGTGGAGGCCCATGAAGGATATTCCAACATGTTATTAAAAAAATATGTGGTGCTTAAAATATTGAAATTGCTTTGGATCCAGAATTTCACTGAACTGCTTGTTTGGTGATTTTTTCCACCAATCTTTCTTATTCCATTGGTAGGTCTGTTCTTAAAGGTCTTAATAAATAAAGGGGACCTTTCTAGTATATTTCATACACTAAGAGGGGCAGAATAAAACATAATTGGACATTTTAGGAAAATTTCCCTTCAAGGCAACCCAAAGGAAATGTTTTCTTTCTCCATCTACTTCATTAACATGTATTTCATATAGCTTATGTTTTTAGTTTTTATCCAGGTGCTTTCATGAAATTTAAAAATTTACAAACTATATTGTTAGATAAAAATTCTATCTAGAATTCAATCTATTAGATAAATATTCTCACCAGATCATGTAATTTCATTTTCTAAATACCTATTGAATCTGTTTAGGCTCATGGCTACTACCATTTCTCCAGTTCAGATCTTCATTACTTCTCTTCTGGACAAATGAAGTACTTTCTTAGCTAGCGTCCCTGGTTCCAGCTTTTCCTGTTTTGCAATGTATCCTTTTGGACCTCAGAGTATTTCTGATGGAATATTAGTCTGACCAGATGTTCTCTGAAGAAAAATGATCTGTGTTCAAATAAGTTTGAAGTGCGATAGGCCATACCCTTCATGCATGTAGAGTCAAAAACTCTTAGCACAGTGAAAGCTTTGAGAAGTCCCGAGTTACATGAAGATAGTAACATGCTTTTCTCTTCTGCATTACCCATGATCACCATACTATTTAATTTGAAGTACCTAGTGCCTTAGGCAAAATCAGAATAATTACAGTAGAGTAGGAATTTGAAGAGAAAGTGTTAATATTTAACATTTAGCTTCCAAAAGGAGACTGTGAACATCAAGACTAGAAAAATTCTTGAAATCTCAGCTTTATTGAGAGAGAATGGATTTATAAATTCCAAAAGATCTTTAACATACCCAAATCCAGACTTAATGGAACCATAGGTCGCTAAATTTTACCAAAAAATGTTGAGAGGTTAATCAGAAAACAGTAGTGTATGAAGAATGCCTTACCAGGATGAGGAAGGAACATGATACTTTTCATGAGGCAGACAGGAGACATTTGGGAAGGATAGGTAGAGGAAAAAGAAGCAGCCTGGATCCTTCAGAGATGCAGCACCTCCACTTCCACAGGTCTTCACCCAAGGGTTGCCAGACAAGTGAGGTTAAAAACTTCAGGCAAAATAAAAGGGAAGTTGAAACTGTAGGGTATGTGCATTCCTTTGCCAATTGTAACTCTGAAAGGACAATGACTTACAAGGTCCTCTTGTGCCAAAATGGGATGGTCACAGTGGAATAGAAAAGATTGTACACATATTTAGGCAGGGAATTTTGCCAATTAAATTTCCCTTGACAGATCTTTGGTGTGAAAGGAATTAAACATTTGTTCCATGCTCCCATTGAGGCAAATGAAAATAGTTGAGAAATAAGACTGGATCTGTTATGGGTCACCATAGTAGATGGCAAGGTGATCCCACATTAAAAAACAACAACAACAACAACAACAACAACAAAAAACAGTAAAGCAGAAAGAAGCTGCAGCTGAAAAGCAAAGGATTTAGAGTGCATAGGAAACCAAGGAGAAGCATAATATCCAGATGTGAAAATGAGGATGAGGCTCTCAAAACTTTTGATTTTGCTAGGAGAATAGGCAATACGTTACACCTAAGAAGGGGATGTAGTCAGAAAAAAGACCATTGCCCAGAGTTAGGTGACACAAGCTACACCTCAACCAGAATTCAACAAGAGAAAGTCCAGAAGTCATTAACCCCAATTCTGGACATTCTTTTGGAAAGAAAATGGTGAAAGATCATCTGCAGGTGAAAAATTGCTTGAAGGAGAGTTTAAATGTTCAATTGAGTGAACAATGACCTAGGTGAGAAGATACTAAACTGGAAAAGATTGAGTTACCTGTAACTGGAAAGTTTTCTTTATTACTTTCTATCCATTGTTAGAAATGCAGATTATAAGGGAGTTTAGTTACAGAAGTATCGTAGAATTTTACACAAATTAGATGTAGGTATGAATTGTCTACTCTATTACATAGACCAATCTGATTCTTCATCTAATCTAGAATCCCCCAAATGTATTTGTCAAAAAATTAAAAAAAAAAATTAACAAGTGACATCTTCTCTCAGAACTAGTATTGGATGGAACATGCTCTGGGAAATTAGGTACTATGTTTTTATGAGAGTTATCTCTTAAGAAAAATCTTTTTTCTTTTTAATTAATGTTGGCTTTTTAATGCTTTTTAGGAATTCTTACATGGTTGAGGCATTATGTTAGGTGCCTGAATTGAAAAGATGTCTCTATCATAAGTTCTGGCCTCAAAGAAGCCACAGACTTACAGAGGAAATATGTACTAGTTTTGGCAACATATATAATAATTATTTTTTATTTAAATTTTGCTAGTTAGCATACAGTGCAATATTGGTTTCTGGAGTAGCAGTCAGTAATTCATCAAATACAATATCCAGTGCTTATCACAACAAGTGCCCTTTTTAATACCCCTCACCCACCTAACCTATCTTCCACCCATCTCCCTCTGTCAACCCTCAGTTTGTTCTCTGTTATTGTTACTTATGGCTTGTTTCCCTCTCTCCTTTTTTCTCCCCCCCTTCCATATATTCGTCTGTTTTCTTAAATTCCACATATGAGTGAGATCATATAGTATTTATCTTTCTATGACTGGCCCATTTTGCTTAGCATAATACACTCCAGCTCCATTCACATTGTTGCAAATGGAAGATTTCATTCTTTTTGATGGCTGGATAATATTCCACACACACACACACACACACACACACACACACATATACATACACGCACACCCCACATCTTCTTTATCCATTCATCAGTTAATGGACATTTGGGCTCTCTCCGTAGTCTGGCTATTGCTGATAATTCTGATATAAACATTGGGGTGCATGTACCCCTTTAAATCTGTATTTTTGTATACTTTAGGTAAATATGTAGTAATACAACTGCTGTGTCATAGGGTAGTTCTATTTTTAACTGTTTGAGGAACCTCCAAACTGTTCTCCAGAGTGGTTGCACCAGTTGCCTTCCCACCAATAGTGTAAGAGTGTTCCTCTTTCTCTGCACCTCACCAACACATTTCTTTGTTGTTAATTTAGGCATTCTGATGGATGTGAGGTGATATTTCATTGTGGTTTTGATTTGTATTTTCCTGATAATGAGAGATGTTGAGCATCTTTTCATGTTAACCATCTGGATGTCTTCTTTGGAAAAGTGTCTACTCATGTCTTCTTATTTTTTAACTGGATTATTTGTTTTGTCAGTGTTGAGTTTGATAAATTCTTTACACATTTTGGATACTAACCCTTTATCAGATATGTTTTTTTTGCAAATATCCTTCCCATTTTGGGGGCTGTCTCTTAGTTTTGTTGATTGTTTCCTTTGCTATGCAGAAATTTTTATCTTGATGAAGCCCCAACAGTTCATTTTTGCTTTTGTTTCCCTTGCCTCTGGCAACATGTCTAATAAGAGGTACTATGGTTGACCTCAAGGAGGTTTCTGCCTGTATTATCCTCTAGGATTTTAATAGTTTCCTGTCTCACATTTAGGTCTTTCATCCATTTTGAATGTGTTTTTGTGTGTGGTGTAAGAAAGTGGTCCACTTTCATTCTCCTGCATGTTGCTGTCCAGTATTCTCAACATCATTTGTTAAATAGACTATCTTTTTTCCATTGGGTATTTTTTTCCTGCTTTGTCAAATATTAGTTGGCCATATAGTTTTGGGTCCACTTCTGGGTTGTTTAATCTGTTCCATTGATTTTTATGTTTGTTTTTGTGCCAGTACCATACTATCTTGATGAATAAAGATTTATGATATAGTTTGAAATCCAGAATTGTGATGCCTTTAGTTTTGTTTTTCTTTTTCGGAATTGCTTTCGGCATTTGAGGTCTCTTTCGTGATTTCATACAAATTTTAGGATTGTTTGTTCTAGCTCTGTGAAAGATGCTGGTGTTATTTTGATAGGGATTGCATTAAAGGCAACATATATACTGATATTGTAACAGTATGGAGACAACTAGCATGAATTTTGTACAAAGGTTGGAGGAAAATTTAGGAGGAGTTTTACATTTTTCTCTTTAAGAGGTTATAGTTTAAGAAAATGGTCAAGGCTAGGGTATTCTCTCACAACTTCTATTCTACATCATAGTAGAAGTTTAAGAAAGTGCAATAGGCAAGGAACAGACATAGAGATTAGAAAGAAAGAAGCAAAACTGCCAATATTTGCAGATGACATGATTGTCTGTATAGTGAATCCTAAATAATATGCAAAGCATTTACTAGACCTAATAGTGAACTTAGCAAGGTTGTGGTATACAAAGTTAATATACTAAGAGCAAAGATTTGGAAAATAAAAATTTAAAGGATGCATTTAATATGGCATCAAATCCATAAAATACTTAAGGATAAATTTAGCAATACATAAAAAAATCTTGTACCCTGAACCCACAAAATATTAATGAGAGAAATTAAAGAAATTATTATATTACCATGTTAATTGATAAAAGACAAAGTTGTCAAGATGTCAGTTCTCCCCCAAATTGTTATATAGATTTAACAGAAGCCAAATCACAATTCCAGAAAGTTTTTTTATTTCATAAATTGATAAGCTATTCTAAAATTTATATGGAAGTATAAATAACCTGGAATAGTCAAAACAGTCTCAAAAAGGGAAAATAATATAATATAAGAGGTTTTCCCTGGCTTCAAGACCATTATGAAGCTACATTTAAGGTACATTATTATTATGAAGCTACATTTAAAGACAGTGTGATATTTATAAAAAGATAGTTAAATAGAACAGAGAATCAGAAATACAATCACACTTACACGGTCAATTGAGTTTTCATAATAGCACTGAAGGATTTCAATAAATGGTGCTTGTGCAACTTGATATCCACATGGAAATATTGAACTTTAACCTCTACATCATGTTGTGTGGTGATTTGAGATGGATCACAGGCCTAATTTTAAAATTTACACTTATAAAGCTTATGAAAGAAAACTTATGAAAATATCTGCATCAAATGAGAGTAAGCTGGGAGAAATCATTTGTAAAACATATATCTGGGAAAGGACAAAGAACTTGTATTCTATAGTTAAATAATAAAAAGTAAACAATTCAATCATAAAAGACCTGAACAGAGACATCACACAGGATGAAATATATGTGGCCAATAAATAAATAAATGAAAGATGATTCAACATCATTGCAGGAAAATGCAATGAAATCACGAAGAGGTACTGTACGCTCCATGTTTAGCAGGATGGTTAAATTTAAAAAGGAACAGCAACATTAAATGTTGTCAAGGATATGGAGCAACTGGAATTCTCACACATTGACAATGGAGCATTATATAGTACAATCAATGTAAAAATCTGTAAGTTGATTTCTTTTTTTAAAGTTGAACATGTATCCTCCCTATGATCTAATAATGATACTCCCAGGAATTTATCCAAAAGAAATGAGAATATATGTCCACATAAGACTTTATGATAAATGTTCATGGCAGCTTTATTCATATTCAAAATTAGAAACAACCCAAATGCCTATCAAAGAGTAGATAAAGAATATATTCAAACAATGAAATAATATTAAACAATAAAAATGAAAACTATTCACTTCTACAACAACATGGATAAATCATCATACCAAGCAAATGTAGTCAGATACAAGATAATGAACATTATATGATTTCATATGTATGAATTTCTAGACTAGAAAACCCTAACCTACTGGAGCAAAGGATATCCCCAGAAGAAGCCAGAGAACATTCTACAATGGTGAACTTCCTATGTCTTAATGGCAGTGTGAGTTACGTGGATGTAGGCGTTTACCAAATCTTATTGAATTGTCCACTTAACATGTGCATATCTTACTGATTATAAGTTTTATTCTTAAAAAAGGGAATACTCACTATATTTGGTAGGAATCCTTTTCACACTGGTATGGGCAAACAATTCTGAAATAATTTTGTGTTCTTTGAGCGAATCAGTAAATATATTGATGATAATGGGTGCCAGATTTTCCTCTATTGCAGTTATAACTGTGGGAGGGAGACAGCTAGAATGAACACAGGAGTGTTAAAGTGGAATTAGAATCACCAGGTTAATTCATTATTTTTAATATATAAATCGATAGATTCAGAAATAAACGTGTGTGTGTATTTTTTGTTGTTGTTGTTTTTCCTAGTTCTGAACACTGAGAGAGGTTGAAAGCAATGAAAAGCTAGTAGCAATGACCACAGCTAGTATTCAGATATTGGCTCCTAAGTATCATTCTCCACTAAAAAGGACCAAGGCTCCCTGGAAGAATGATTAATTCCAATGCTTAAGCTAAAAAAAAAAAAAAATACAAAATGAGTTATTCAAGACAGTCAGAAACTACTCAAGAATGTTGGAAACCTGATGAAAGGACACCAAAACTGGACTAAAGGGGCTACTGATGTCCAAAATTTAGAAGAGTCTGAGCATCAATATAAATAATGCTAGGAAAGGATTACAATCCATTGAATAAAATAGAAATATGCATGTCCAAATTGATATAAAACTAAATGAATGAATGAATATATCATATACTAGGGTGGTGGTGGGCAAATGCCAGCCAGAGTGGTGAAGGCAGGCATCAGATCTTGGGGCCAGGTGTGTTTCTTTATAGCTGTCTGCACCTGCTCAGACTTCTCCTTGGGCTTGGAATAGACTTCCTGTTTCCCACCAGCTTGGTGTCTTCCTTCCCTCACTTCTCATGGCCCAGCTTTATGTTACCTCCTTTGGGAAAGTTTCTTGAATTTTTAGAAGCATCTTAGTGAAGTAATTATTGATCATTTGTTGTCTTATTTTTCATAATCCCTTTCTCAGTAGAAATTGTTTTTATATTTCTTAGCACTCTCTTTTTTCTTAGGGTCATGTTATCTTCTATATTTTTTATTTCCATTCCCCCACCCCCACTGGTGGGCACTGGAAGATTTTATCTCATTTTTTTGATTCTTTATTACAGAGGATGCTGTAACATTAATGGCATTGTATTAAATTGTATCCCATCAATTGGTTGCAAGCTATGAAAATGAAAGTAATAGGGGTCAATTTAGCAAAAAAATTAGTTTATCTTGATGCCAGCTGTGAAAAATGCATAAGACTGGCTGAGAGCCAATCACAGAAGCCCTGTAAGGTACATTCTTCCACCTGCTTACAGGAAAAACCTTATTTAAAAAAAAAAATCAGCAGATAACTGCAGCTCTCCTTCTGTCCTTTGATTTAGAGTTGTGTTTTGTTTTGCTCCCTGACTAGACAGTCCTGAATTGGGTTCCCTGACAACAGATGGCTCTGTCAGCCAGTTGGGCCAAATGAGTCAGTGTATTTGCCACAATGATGGACATCAAACAGCCATGGAGGTATCAGGATGCCCACTCGCCCAGGATCAGAAACCTCATGCTGGTTTCCAGGCTTCCCTTCCCCTTTCTTCAGCTCCTGCTGAAAAGAAACTTACAGAAGCTATAACAAAACAACCCCCCCCCACCACCAACATTCTTTCTGAAGATTAGAGGCAAAAATAAAAGCCAGTTCAAGAAAAAGCAGGCCTTCTCTGAGGAGGGTGGGAATTTCCCAGTGTGGGTTAGACTTTAGGGTCAGGCCAGTTCAAACAGCAGATATAAAATAGTACAGGTGCCAACCTTACCTCTGCTGCCCATTGAGCTACAAGTCACTTGATAGTTTTGTCTTGCTGGATGCAGACGTCACAGCCCTAAGTACTTCAGCCGGCTGAGCCCGATCATATTATAATGATAATTGAGTTGCAAAGTGAGGCCAGATGAGTACCTATTTGAGACAGAATTCTGGAATATGATGTGCACAGCCCCAGGGAAGGAAGAGCAGCTTCTAAGGGGTTTTGGGAAGACTACCATTCTCAGTGTTTTTCTTTGTATTTTTAGAGGTTTCCTCAGACCTGTTTGCAAATATTTCTATAATCATGGGAATTCCTGTATATTATAAACAATTATAACTGATATTGATATGATCATTTCTGATTTTCACAATAGGATCAGATCTTCAGTCTCAACAGATTCTCATGATAGGGTCATATGTGTGACACCTATAAAGGAAATATGGCAATCCTTATTTTGTAAATGAAGACAGAGACTTGGAGAGGTAAAAACATTTTCTATTTTAAAAGGAAGAGAATTCTGTAATTCTGGATTGAAGATGAGTTATTAACAGAAAACAAGTATCCAGTAAGCTATATCTTAGGTATCTGAAGAAAATAAAAAAGAATGGTGAGAAGAAAATAAATGGTTATTATCTGGCCAGATATTCTCAGTAGAAGATGGTATCAAAGGGATCTGGGATAGGTTCACCTCATACTTTATTGCCTATAAAACTTGGACTTGGGATGTTCAAGAATGTCACTGGGAGACACCCCTCCCTAGACTTACCCAGAAGTCTCAAGATTTGTAGTACCTGGAGAAATAGGGATCGGTGAGACTGCAGATGACTCAAGGCACTTCTATTATGTCAATGAAAACAGTTCGCAACTCACAGCAGCAGAGGATACAATTCTGTTTTTCCTCTGTCATTCCTGCTTCCTACTTCCTTACTTCACATGCAGGCATTGGTGACTCCTCATCTGGTACTGATTAGTTAAGAGGAGGAGGATGCAGTAAAGCTAGAGAAAGAAAGAAGTTTTGATTTTCAAAAGTCTTGTTTTAATTTGAGATAAAAGATTAAGAGGTTAGTCAGATTCAGTTGTTCTTACTATTAAAGGGGAGATAAAAATTTCATGAAATGGGACAATGGCAAAGAACAAGTGGAGAATACACAAGGACATTGGATAAAGATGGACCCCAGCAAAGGGACCCTGGATCTTTCACCATGCTTTCTCCATGCTTCACCCCCTTTGTGTTTAATTCCTGAGGACAAAGTTGAATACTAGGGAAAGTGAAGATTTGAATATAAGCAGGAACCATGCAAGTTTTCACAAGTTGTACTTAGGATGAAGACAAGGCTTAAGTTTCCCTGTGAAGGAGCAGAAGTATCTATGATCAGACAACAAATCAGAAGATATTTTACCTTGAGGTCAGTCTTTTGTCATGCATTCCATAAAGAGGGGTCGTGTGCTGACTTTGGCAGAGGATGGGTCAAGGTTCAGATATGTGGGAGAAGGTGAGAAAATTAGCCAGTTTAGTTAGTACGTATTTTGTTCATCACCGATCAATGAGGACGAAACAGTTAAGCTAATCATTTCTGAGGCAGAGAATGGGAATTTTGGAGGTCTGCGTTGCCCTGTCACAGGTAGATAAAGAGGAATCTGTATGTCTTATTTAAGTCATGCATGATATGGGGTTCTTTGCAATAAGTAGTTTTCTAGAACATAAGAGTGGGGGGATTTCTTTTTTTTTATTTTTTAACTTTGCTGTTTTCTAGGATCACAGGGCCTAAGTAAAGTTTAATGTTTTAAATGGATGCCAGTAAACCAGGAAAATGGTCCAGAATGATCAACCTAAGACATGTACGTGGACTCTAAAAAAGAAAAAAGAGCCACCAAACAGCAGCAACAACCAGGAACAAAACAAAAATTCCTACAAGAACAAAATACTAGCCTCATTTATCTCCTGATCAGCGTTTCTATACAAGAAGCCTGGAAAGCAACAAGATACTAAGTAGTAGGCCAAAGATAGTTTAACCAACCACATTTTATTTAATATCTACTCTACGAACAGTTTTGACCATGCAAGAGCTCAGAGAATATTGTGCCATTGAATCCTTCTAGTAGGAATTATTAGACAATGAATTTTGACCAACTAAGTAATTAGGTAAACAGTGGCAAAAGGACTGGGAATAAATATTAAATGTATTTGCCTGTAGAAACAAAATATGGAGATTGAGATGTCAGAGTGAAATATAGATATTACATGTCTTTACTATGTAGAAATGATATAACTAAAGTTGGATAGGCAAGAGAGAAAGGAAGTCAGAAATTAGATAAATTTATTCTCACTTAATTTATTAAAAATAAATACTGTCAGTAACTAAAGTCAGGTGAGAGAGATGAGGGGAGAGACAGAAAAGGAAGAAGAAATATCTTAATTTTTAACCATTAGTTATAGTAGGGAACTTAGAGATGTATTTTTAAAAAGTACATGATTAAGGATCTAATATAAAATTATTATTATAAAGATAACAACTAAAGGAAAAAAAAACCACATAACTTGAATAGCAGATAAACAACACACACAAAAAAAACCCAAATAAAATGGAATTTATAATGAAAGAAATTCTTTAAAATGACACTGAAAATGCAATACAATAATATGATGGAAAAAAGATGAAACATAACTTTTATATCAATAAGTCACCTTTTAAAAGGCTTATCTTTGTCTAACTTTTTAATTTTTTTAAAGGCTTAACTTAATTTTTTAAGAATTATTTTATTAGCTTATCTTAGTGAGACAGAGAGAGAGAGCAAGTATGCGTAAGTAGGAGGAGGGTAAGAAGGAGAGGATCTCAAGCAGACTCTGAGCTGAGTGCATAGCCTAACATGGAGCTTGATCTCAGGATCCTGAGATCAGGACCTGAGGTGAAATCAAGTGTCTGACACTTAACAGACTGAACCACCCAAGTGCCCCTGAATTTAGTTTTTAAAGGAAATGAATCTCCAGAATGAATCATACAACCTGATTCTATGGCACAGACTCATCTAAAGCAAGGCACTTCAGTAAGGCTGAAAATAGAAGAATTAAAAAGGGCAGAGCAGAAAATACACATAAAAATAGACCAGGGACTCCAGTAAAATAATATTAAGAAAGATACTAATACTGCAGAAGTATGTGACTTGGGATCCCTGGGTGGCGCAGCGGTTTGGCGCCTGCCTTTGGCCCAGGGCGCGATCCTGGAGACTCGGGATCGAATCCCACGTCGGGCTCCCGGTGCATGGAGCCTGCTTCTCCCTCTGCCTGTGTCTCTGCCTCTCTCTCTCTCTCTATCATAAATTTAAAAAAAAATAAAAAATTAAAAAAAAAAGAAGTATGTGACTTAAAACATACATACTATAGTTACGAATATCTGTGCACCAAACATTCAAAAAGCATAAATTGTAGGTGATAAAAGCAGAAACAGACATAAAAACACTAGTGGGAGACATGAAATCACCTCTCTTGGTCCATGCCTGATCAAGTGGATGAAAATACTTAATTATATTGCATACTGAAATAACATAATTAATAACGTAAGCTAATTGATAAAGTAATTCTGTACTTTATTAATTTTAAATAAACCTTGGAATATTTAGAAAAATGGGCCATGTATGGGAGCCACCAGAAAATCCTTAATCTGGGATCCCTGGGTGGCGCAGCGGTTTGGTGCCTGCCTTTGGCCCAGGGCGCGATCCTGGAGACTCGGGATCGAATCCCACGTCGGGCTCCCGGTGCATGGAGCCTGCTTCTGCCTCTCTCTCTCTCTCTCTGTGTGATGACTATCATAAATAAATAAAATTAAAAAAAAAAAAAAAAGAAAATCCTTAATCTATTCTGAACTAAAAATAAATAGGAACCTTAGGTATAACCTTCTCTAATCACCATACAATGAAACTAGACAGCCCAAAGGCCCTTTAACTTGGACTTTGTAATAATATTTTCCTAAAATCTAAATTGAAGAAGAAATAAAAAATGAAATTGCATTGTATGTAGAAAAAAATGTAATAAAAACACTTTAGAATCTATGGGATGTAGTTAAAACGGGGTTTATGGAAAATTCATCATCTTAAAACACTTAACCTCAGTAAAAAAAATGGAGTCATGGGGCTTGTGCACCCTTGTCGACTCATGCAGGCCTAGGGGAAAGTGGTTCAGTGCAGGCCTGGTGTATCCTCCTGTCCAGCCAGAGTGAGAGGGAACCATGCAGAAGGACTCTGGCCCACTAGTGCCTTCACATTGGATCGGCTTTGGCTATGCAGCACTGATTGCTTCTGGTGGGATCACTGGCTATGCAAAGGCAGGTAGTGTCCTGTCACTGGCTGCTAGGCTTCTTCCCTGTGCTTTAGCAAGCCTGGGTGCTTTTCAGCTGTCTCAGGATCTGAGGAACAATTGGGTTTTCCTAGCTACATCTGGAGCCTTAGCTGGCATTATAGGAATGAGATTCTATGACTCTGGAAAATTTGCTGGTGCCAGTTTGTCGATGGTTGCCAAACTTGGAATTACTGTGTTGAACATGTCCCATCAGTAGTAGTCATGTCCAGCCTGGACTCATGAAGAATTTAAAACTTCCAGTATTTTAAGTGTAATGAGAGAAATTAGGTGCAGCATTTTCAAGTATTTTGACATTTTACTTACAAAACAAAACAGAACAAAATGACATTGAACTTTCTAGGAGAAAAAAAATCAGTCATTATCATTACAACCCTAAAGAGGTTGCTGGTATATAATCCAAGAGCTTATTGTTATATTCTCATATAGTTTGATTCTTGTATGTTAAAGTTATCTCTTCTTTCTGTATCTATAGGTAAAGTCTCAAGGGGTAAAATGTTAGGTATTTTCATTAACAATGTTAGGTATTAACATAAAGCCCCATGCCCTGCTCATAATGGTGTGAAAAAAATCTTTTATGAGATTTAGAATTTCTGTTCTTTGGCTCATCCTAGAGCATAGGCCTACTTTGAAATTATGTCAAATGAAGTATCAATGAAAATAAAGTTTGCCATAAATTTAAAAAATGGAGTCATGAATAGATATCCAATTCAAAATTTAGAGGAGAGAAAATGAAATTAACCTGAGGTAAGTAGAGGAAGTTTGATAGATTGAATACGTCTCATTTTTTCAGTTCTCTCTGTATATGTCCCCTGCCTCTTGCCCTTGTGCTCCATCATGTGGATTTCTTTGGCAGATGGGATGCCAGTAGATGGGATGCAACAGAGGCTTGCAGTGCACATGTGCAGCAGTGTAAACTCTTGTGTATCTGCATTTGCCCTGAGAATAACATCCATCAGCTAGCCTGCTGGTTCTGGAGGAGAGACACATAAAGGAATGCTGCAGAAGCATCAGCTGGCCTGGAGGAGGATGAGAGACACATAGAGGAGAGCTGCACAAGCTATCGAGTGCATGACACAGAGCTGCTTCGCCCACCACGACCTGGAGAGAAACTGTCCCAGGCAACACTGAAGTTCAAAAATGACAGTGCCATGAAGATTTTGTGGTTGTTTGCTATGTGACATTACTAGGACAACACGAATGAATCAATTAGAAAATAGAATAATGGTGAATTAATTAGAAAATAGAATAATGGTGAATTTTATTTTTAAGCTTTTGTTTTAAAAATGTCTTTAGCTTTTATTTATAAGCTTCTATTTTTAAAAAGCTAATAAATTGTTAATTTCATGCAGAGAAAGAGAGGAGAGAGAGAGAGAACCTCAATAGCAAAAGAACTATTAAAAGAGAGGAGAGAAATTTTGAGAAACAGGAAATTTAAAGCTCAATAAAATAATTTTGCTGTGATATCTGAATATATTTGTTTATTTTTAGTTTTATTTATTTATTTATTCACGATAGAGAGAGAGACAGAGACACAGGAGGAGGGAGAAGCAGGCTCCATGCCGGGAGCCAGACGTGGGACTCAATCCCTGGACTCCAGGATCACGCCCTGGGCCAAAGGCAGGCGCCAAACCGCTGAGCCACCCAGGGATCCCTCTATCTGAATATATTTGAAAATCTATATGAAATATTTTATTTTCAGGAATACAAAATATTCCCAAACTTAGAAAATTTAAACTGTTTCCATAGAAAAGAGCCATTTCCAAAAAACACCAGGCCCAGATAGACTCATAAAAGAAGTCTACTAAACCTTAATGAGTATGATAAGTTAATAATATTTAAACTTTTTCAGAGCATTAGAAAAAGAACTGAATTATTTTTGTAATGAATACAGATATCAAAATCTAACAAATATTGCACAAAAAAGAATACTAAAGCACAATATCTCTTATGCACATCAGTGGAAACATTCTCAATAAAACATTAGCTAATGGAATCTAGCAACAATTAAAATGTACCAGAAACAACTAGGTTCAATTGAGGAAATGCAAGGATGGTTTCATATTAGGGCCTCTATTAATATCCTTCATCATATTGATACATTTAAGGAGGAAAAAATAATATGATCATAACACGGCTCTGAAAAGGCATTTGATAAAGGTCAACATTGATTTTGGATTGAAAAACAATGAACAACTAGATATAAGTTACCTTAACCTGATAATCTCACATCTTTATATCTGCCTATTTTTCCTGTATCTTTCTCAGCCCCCAAACCACATGTTACTTACTATAGAAATAAATTGCTGTGATTGTGAGAGAGGAAGGGATAGAATCAGTCCCCTAAGCTTTGTCATATTGTGTGGTTTAGGGGTCAAATCTGGTGCCCCACTGGCCGAATTTAGCACACAGATATGTTTTTTTTTCTGGCCAGCACAATATTGTTTTAAGATGAAAATCTTAGTGTCTGTGTGATCCTGTACTTTCCCATTAGCTGTGGTCATCTACCATCTATTATTTTATACCAGATGCTGAGAAGCATCTGAGTTATAATCTCTGATGGAGAGTTGTCCGTGGCCATGTGTTTTCATCATTGGCTGTAGAAACCATTGCCTTCTCCAGATCCATCTTTAAGAGCCTTTTCACCAGAGGAGAGCTATTAGCTTCAAAACTCAAAGTTTTAGATGATCCTCTAACCATGGTGAGAGATAATCCTTTTGAAGCCACTTTCTCAGGAGTAGGGGACCTAGACAGGGTGCGAAGGAGCATGTGTGGTTGTGCCACCTGTAACATATTTGACCTGTTTGTGAAAAGCTTTTCAGAAGAGAACCAAATGTTCCCCTTAACATTTACTTAAAAAATTAGAAAATGCGTTAGTAACAGCCTTATCTCCCAGATTTGCACAGGAAAGGACAACATGACCTTTTAAATATTCTTTTTTAGTTAATTCTTAGGATCAAGATTGAGGAAAGAAATTGCGAATAAATATTGTAAAAAAAAATATGACTGTTAAACAGCCAAACCTGGAAGAGTGAGCCCCACAAAAGGGAAAGTAATTGATAGATGAATAATACAATGTGTAAAGATGTATTAGTGTTTTCATTATTTTGTACTATTTCTATTCAGTTGGAGCTGATTTCCATAGTAATATAGTTAGCTAAAAATCTGCCTTTGTATATAAGGTCTCCACAGAAAAAGCAAATATGAAAATGGCAATTTTTAAAACAATATTCTGTTTTTTGTTTAATAAAACTAATGTTTCCAAATCTGCTTTTATTAAAACACAATAAATACCATCAATTTTTGACATGAAATCTCATTATATACTGTAAATATTTATCACTTTCTAGGGGGAAGATTATGCAGTAGATGACTTCTCATTGATTCACTCATAAAGCTGAGTTAGAAGTGAAGCTTCTTTTTATTTTCATAAAAATAAAAGGAACTCAGAATTTGACATCCATTCCATTTGGACCAGCTAATCAGACAAAGCACAGATGGTGCACTTTTCAAGAGCATTTCTTTTAGCATTAGAAAAATTATAAAAGTAATGTTAATATAAAAACCTTCAAGGTAAAATAGAAAACAGACAATGCTATTGCAGAGATCACTTCCTCTCCTTTCTGGGATTTATTCTCTTACTAAATCTAAAGTTTTGGCATCAAATACCATATTTAAAGATGGGTAGAATAGTATAATTTATATCGTTTTATGTTTATAGATCTGAAAAAGAAAATCGTTATACAATAGCTTAAAGTGGAATACAAGGCAATGTATGGTCTTGATGTCAAGAAGACTAGGGCTCCTTGGGGGAACAGTGTAGCTCAGTCATTGGTCAAATTTCTACAAACTTACAGGTTCTCGGTCATTGATCATTGATGTCAACAAAGCTGTAGATTTGTGAGCTCTGACCTAGCTTTTGAGGGTCTGGTGGAAGCCGCCTATGTATATACATCTAGAAAATTTTGTATATACATTCAAGTGGGTCACAAACCTTCTGAGAAGTCTCACTAAGGATCCGTGGATCACTGGTTAAGGGCCCCTGAAATAAATACCCCAAACATTTTAATCCATTTATTATTTGCTCTCGTACATTCCCTTTCTCTTTTCTAGAAATGTATGAATCATTGCCCACCTGCAAGTATTCTGAATCTAAGGTTGATTCCATCATTAAGAGTCTTTTACATATAATCCTACATTTTAGCTCCTAGTTGTAAATTTGTATTTTCAATCCCATGCCTTGGGACAAAAGAGAATAGAGTTAGACTTTATTCATTTTATCTCTTCTTCCTTCTGGGCTAATGATGATGGAGGAGGAAAGGAAGGTGAGATTCTATCATCTTTACTGAATAAAAAAAAAAAATCAACTCATGAAAGACCTGGCATGTTAATTTTTGGATATTTGCTTTTAACCACTAAGTTATCCCTTTCTCTCCCCCTCATACAGTGACACATAATGGTTTGGTGTTTTTTCTATTGTACCTAAATTTTTTTTTATTGAATAACACATGATGAAACTATCAAAAAAAAGTTAGCCCTAGAATATTGTATTTTATTTTGACCATTAAATGCTTAATTCATGTTTTTAAAAAGTATAATCACTTAGTAGAGAAAACTTAACATCTCAGAGTTCTCAAAGTGATTTTGATTTTTATGAACACTTTTGAAGATCAGAATTCTTTTTGTGGATGCAACTTGGTGGTGCAACTACTCATGTGCAGTTAAATAATTTTTCCTTTAAAGATAGTGGCTTTTCAATACTCGGTTGATGTATTTTTTAAAGGGACTAACTATCCACTTTATGAAAGCTATTATTTAATTATTCTGGACAAAAAGAAATAATATCAAGCATAACATCCCAGACTCAGCCAAAGCCAATTTCAAATACTGGCCTTCTCTATTCTTGGCTATCATGATTATAATGTTACAGTCAGACTCCAGGACTAAAAATAATGAAATGTGTTGGTCTTGAACTTAATGCCTAGAATATCATTCTTAAAAGAGAGTCTCCTTGAATGTGTTCTGGGGAAACTGGGTTAAGATAACAAACTAAGAGTAGGTAGCTAACTTTCCTCCAGTTCATCATTTCTAAAAATAATAAATATATTTTTTAAAGGATTAAATAATTATTGTGTTAAAATTTTTAAAGAAGTCATCAGTGAAGCAGAAATATTAAGAAATTCCTGAATAAATGGAAAGAAGATAGAGTTGGATACATGGCAGTAATTGAACTTGAGATATTCAGAAGCTTGGGCAGTTGCTTTATAGAAGTTCAAAGCTAAGAATCAAAGATTCTGTAGGTAGAGGGGGCACAAGGAAATGGTGAAGGTGATAAATTGGGAAAATATATTCTGAACATGTGGGTAGCTTACATCTTCCCTTCTGACCTGACTTAGTAGCACAAGATAAAATAGCAAATGACTGGGAGAAGCTGATGAATATCCAGGTATATGGCAACTTTTAGGAGGGCCTTAGAATCTTCCACAATTAGAACAGCAATTCCAGGCACTCTAGCTAGGAGTATATGCCAACCCCCATCCTAATATCACTGCTGGATTGATATTTATGAATCAGAGTAATTGAACAAGATAATTTTCCCCAAAAGACTTTTAAGATGACATCTATATGCATACATACATATATACATATATATTTTAGAAAAGTCATATTTTTTCATGGAATAGAAATCCAAAAATTTGAGAGCAATCTTACCTAAATTTTGAAATTCTAATAGAAGAGAAAAGAAGGAATGTAGAAGAGGAAATTATTAAGAAAAACAAAGAAAGTAATTATGAAGAAAGAAAGAAATGATTTTTCAGCTTTTGAGATACTCTTCATATTGAGCAAAATACATGCAGTAATTTTACTTTATGGATAAAATTTTAGAAACATTGAGGATAATGAGAAAATTTAAACTTTCCAGAAAGATGAAAACAGGTTTTCTTCAAAGAAATGAAAATCTAATTGGCATCATACCTCTCATCAAAAACAATCTATATTAGAAAACACTGGAGCAAAATGTTGACTAATGCTATTTTCATCTAAAAACCCTGAGATGCACATACTTAAAAGTGAGTGATATGGAAAGATCATGTAACAATATGCTAAAACGGTTTTAGATAAATCACTAAGACTTCAGATATTACATTCCAAGGTGAGGTTCTAGGTCAGAATGTAATTTTCTTTTCTTTTCTTTTTTTAAAATTTTATTTATTTACTCATGAGAGACACAGAGAGAGAGAGAGGCAGAGACACAGGCAGAGGGAGAAGCAGGCTCCATGCAGGGAGCCCGACGTGGGACTCGATCCCAGGTGTCCAGGATCAGGCCCTAGGCTGAAGGCGGCGCCAAACCACTGAGCCACTGGGGCTGGCACAGAATGTAATTTTCAAAGAGGTGACCAAAATCCAGCTACATGTCCCTTATACTCATTGCCCATAAGAAACATATAAAAGGGTTGGATTTAGAGATGAAGTAAGTAGAAGATTTTTGGAGAATCCCACTCTATAAAAGTAAAAGAAAGTCTTCCACAAAGAACTTGAAGAACTTACTAGGTGAGCCTCTGAGAATTTAGGGGACAGAGTGTGTCTGATTCTATTCTAAGAAATCTAAAAGACGACATGAGGTTTGAAGATGGAGTAAAAGAGAAGGCTTTGTATGGCCTGTATCAGAGAAAAGGATGCAGACGTGTGTTTTGTGGGCCCAACTGTGAGCCACATAAAAGAGAGCTGGCGTGGAGTCATCTTAGGTCCTATCTACCTTAGGTCCCTGGAGGCATGACAGACCATATACAGAGAAACCACAGACATCACTGAATGCCCATAGATCTGAGGAAGGGGAAGTAAGCAGCTAGAATAGAGATGGATCTGCCCACATAAAAGAAAGTGTACTTGAGATTCTCAACCCTGTTTTAGAAGAGAAAGAAGCAGATTCAACCCTGCTTTAGAAGAGAAAGAAGCAGAGTTCTACTGGTAGATCACTATAACAGTATTAGTTAAGCCAAAAATTTCCTGCTCCCTTGCCTCTGTTCTCTCTTCTTCAAGTCAAAGATCATCAATAGCAAGGCAGAGGAGTATAAGTAGAAGGTCTAGCAAGAGAAAAAGTAAAGAAAGCCCACCCCTCTGATGATTGGCTTCCTACTAACCCAAGGATTGAGCTGGATGAGAAGTAACTTAAGGAGTTTAAAAGTTGTCTCCTACACAAGGATGAACATTTAAGTTATTAAACTCAGCCTGTATTTGAGACTAGAAGTGCCAAAGATTTTACTACCGCAGAAAAATAAAAAACTATATGACGTATCTAATCTTTGTCTGAAAGCAGAGGACACCCTAAAACAGATTTGGAGGCAGAGAAAGAAAAAGTAGTTGTTTTGTAATTACATCTCCAGAGCTGTGTTTGTTTTTGGTATTGCTATTACAATTTTAAAAAGGGACAGGAAAAAGATATATTTCACAACTACTAAAAGTAGGTTTATGCTGATTTTAATACTAGAGAAAATAGAATTTAAGGTGGAAGTATTAAGTGAGATAAAATCATATTGGTAAAAGTAGAATTCATCAGGAAAATATGAGTTACAAACCTCAAGGCACCCTGCAGTATAACTTTGATACATATTAAACTGAAACTAATAGAAATTCAAGAAGTAATTGAAATAGATGTATAGGATTTTATACATGCAAAATAATTTATATTCCATTCAAAATTCAATGAAATCTTCACCAACATTAACCCTCACCTGGGCCTTAAAATATACTTCAACAAGTTTCTCAATTTAAAAATCAAGTAAGCCATGTTTTCTGGAAACAAAAATACAATTATGCTTATTCTAAATAACTATGATTATAGAGGAAATCCAACAGGAAATTACAAATATTTAGAAATAAATAATGTGAGCAATGTGTGTGTGTGTGTATTCACATGTGTGTGTTCACATTTGTGTGTAGCTATACCCTGTAAAGTGGTACCCAGATGAAAATTTCTAATATTAAATATATTTGTTAGGAATCCACAAAGAAATGAATTGTGCATACACTTAAAGAAAATAGAAAAAATAGCATTAAAATATACAGAAATGTAAAGGGAAGAAATTAAGAGAGAAAAGGGAAAATTAACCATATAACAGCCAAAAGTCTAACCCAGATCATTAAGCCAAAATCTAATTCTTGGAGAGGACCAATAAATACAAAGTCTTTGCTAAGTTGATCAAAGAAATAAGAATAAATTTCAGAGTTTGACAAATGCATATAGTTTCACTCATCTACCGTTACCATATCGTACAGAATAGAATCCTCATCCTAAAAATTTCGTCTTCTACTTATTTATGCCTTCATCCTCCAGAAACCCTGGCAACCAACGATCCAACATTATAATATCAGTTAGACAATTCTCAGTATCCTACAAATCTTCTGTGCTCTACCTTTTCATCTCTCCCCACCTCAATTTCTCACGAACAGTAATCTTTTTATTGTATCCATAGTTTTGCCTTTTCCAGAATGTCACATAATTGGAATGATACAGTGTGTAGTCTTTGCATGCTTTTTTCACTTGGCAATATGCATTTAAGTTCCCTCCATATCTTTTGGTGGCTTGAGAGCTTATTTCTTTATATGCTGAATACTGTTCCATTGCATGGGTATACCACAGTTTGTTTATCCAGTCGTTTATCAAAGGACTTGGTTGTTTTGGTTTTGGCAATTATGCATAAAACTGCCATAGACATTTGTATATGGATTTTGTGCAAACATGCTTTCAACCCATTTGGATAAATGCCTGAGAGTACAATTGCTGGATTGTATGGTAAGCCTCTGTTTACCTTTGTAAGAAAATGCTGAACTTTCTTGCAAAGTGGCTGTGTCATTTTGCATTCCCATGAGAGTTCATGTTGCTCCCATATCCTTGCTGCCATTTGTTGTTGTGGTTAGTGTTTGGATTTTAGCCATTCTACAAGCTGTGTAATAGTATCACATTGTTGTTTTAATTTGCAATTCCTTATGACATGATATTGAGCATCTTTTTCAATTGGCTTCTTAGAATCTGTATATCTTTTTTTGATGAAGCGTCTATTCAGATCTTCTGCCCATGTATTAATTGGGTTGTTTTGTTATTGTTGAGATTTAAGAGTTCTTTGTAGATTTTAGATTCAAGTTCTTCATAGGATGTAGGTTTTACAAGTTTTTTTTCCCAGTCTGTGGCTTGTCTTTCTGTTCTCTTAACAGTGTCTTTCACAGAGCAGAACATTTTCACTTAAATTAAATTTGACATCAACTTTTTTTTCTCATGGATTTTTTTTGGGTTATATCTAAGAATTCACCTTCAAACCCAATGTAGGTTTTCTCCTGTATTAACTTGTAGAAGTTTCACAATTTTTTATTTTATGTTTAGGTCTATGATTAATTTTGAGTTCATTTTTGTAAAGGCATAATGTCTGTGTCATTTTTTTTCCATGTGGATATCCATTTGTTCCAGTGCTATTTGTTAAAAAGATTATCCTTTTCCATTTGAATTGCTTTTATTCCTTGTCAAAGATCATTGGCCATATTTGTGTGGGTCTATTTCTGGGCTTTCTATTCTGTTCCATTGATCTGTTTGTCTATTATTTTGCCAATACCACACTGTCTTAATTACTGTGGCTTTAGAGTAAGTCTTGAAGTCAGATAGTATAAGTCTGTTAACTTTGTTCTTCAATATTGTGTTGGTTATTCTGTGTCTTTTACCTTTTAATAAAAACTGTAGAATCATTTTATCAATATTCACAAAATAATTTGCTGGGATTTTGTTTGACATTGCCCTGAATCTTTAGATCATATTGGGAAGAACCAATACATTAACAATATTGAGTTTTTCTTTGTTTGCTTGATCTGTCAATTGCTGATACAGGAGCTTTGAAATCTCCAACCATAATAGTGGATTTGTCTATTTCTCCTTAAAATTCTATCAGTTTTTGCCTCATATGTTTTGATGCTCTATTGTTAGGTGTATACACATTAAAGATTGTTAAGTCGTAGAGAATTGACCCCTTTATCACATGTATGATTCTCTTTACCCTTGAAAAATACCCTTGCTTCTGAAGTCTGCTTCATCTGCCATTAATATAAGCAATTCAGCTTCCTTTGAATAATATTATTTAATTAATATTAACATGACTTATCTTTTTTTCATCCTTTACTTTTTTTATATAGCACCATGTCCAACCCTTTGGGGGAAGGAAGGTTATATAATCACTTTTGCAGACACCTCAAAGGTTGCCTGCCACTTTGGTATAGAAAGGATATGGTCCAATTTCTTGCTAGCTTAAGATACTGAAAGGCACATAATGTTGGTAGATCAACCTCCCTGGGCTGGGGTAGGGCAGAAGGTAGACAGGGAGGTGGTCTGAGATCTGGGACAGGAGGACAGAGCATAAGTGTGGGCTTAAGTTCTTGTCAACAGAATTAGTTGGTCTTAGGCAGGTGCTGGAGTGGAAGAGGGCAGGCTGAAGGCTCAAGCGAGGTAGATGTTGCAATGGTGGCCTCCTTTTGCCCAGTCCACCAGTTCATTGCTCTGGAATCACAGCTGGATTTCCCAGTGGGTTCCCTCCAGGAGGCACTGGTGTGAATGACATTCCTACAGCTCCATGGACCAGTCTAGGCTGTTTCTGTGAGCTTCGTTTTCCCACCAGTCTTCCTGTGCAACACCCTCAGGTTGTGCACTGATGTGAATGTTGAAGTCTCCTGTGAAGATGTCCAGGACAGCCTCAGCCAAGTTGGTGCAGACTTCACTGAGGTCTTCCCAGACCATGGTCACCAAGAGGCCAGTAGCTGATGAGGGCTGGGTAGAAGGTATTCCTCTGCAAGTCATGATAGAACTCAGCAAGGATACTTTCTGGTGTCTCCAACATTTTCACCCCACTA
Source organism: Canis lupus dingo (assembly GCF_003254725.2). Taxonomy (NCBI): domain Eukaryota; kingdom Metazoa; phylum Chordata; class Mammalia; order Carnivora; family Canidae; genus Canis; species Canis lupus. The sequence goes on from NC_064265.1 coordinate 24,132,990, forward strand.
ACTTGTAGCACTTTCTCTCAAGGCACCGATTACATCCTTACCCCAGTGAGCCACTGCTGCAACATATCTGCTTACCAGAGTCTGCTCCAGGTCCAAGAGGGCCCTCTTGAGCTGGGGTGCACAAGCAGTCTCTCCCAGGAGCAGTAGGTTACACAGCAGACCCTATAGCACTGTGCACTAAAAGGGAGGCCACTTATGTCACCTAACCTGGGGCATCTTGCTGACCTGGACTGACTCAGCTGCCTGAGGTCCTCTTCATCCCTTTACTTTTAATCTACTAATTTATACTTAAAATGAGTTTATTGTTGAGCTGAGTCTGTTTTTGTTGTTTTTAATCCACGCTGACAGTTTTCTGCCTTTTAATTGGTGAATTTAGACCATTCACATTTACAGTGATTATCCAGAAAGTTGGATGAATTAACTGCCCTGTTTTTTTTTTTTTTTACCATTTTCTACTCCTCACTCTTTGTTACTTTGTTATCTTCATATTGTTTTCTATTTTCTCTGATTTTAATTCAGCTTTTTTTTTTTTTTTTTTTTAATAATCCCTACACCCAACATGGCCTTGAACTCATCACTCCGAAATGAAAAGTCATCTGCTCCTCCAACTGAGCTAGCCGGGTGCCCCTAATTCAGCTTTTTATAATGATTTCATTTTCTCTCCTTCTTTAGCATGCCAATCACAAGTTTTTACATTTTTTTAGTGGTTGCCCTAGAATCTGCAATATATATATTTACTAATCTAAGCCCACTTTTGAATAACACTAGACCACTGTACAAGTACTACAGATATTTCCTAACACAGCATTTCCAATCTTCTCTCTCATCCCTTAGAACATTGCTGTTATTCATTTCACTTATCTAGAAGCTATAATCATCCAATGCATTATTGCTACTATCATTTGAACAGTTACGTTTTAGATAGATTATGAATAAGAAAAATATTTTCTTTTATTTTCATTTATTCCTATATTATTGCTCTTCCTTTCTTCATGTAGACTGAATTTTCTTACCTATCATTTTCCATCTCTAAAGAATTTTTTCAAAACATTTTCTGCAAGGCAAATCTACTGGCAACAAATTCCCTCAATTTTTGTTTGTTTGAGAATGCCTTTATTTTTCCTTCATTTTTGAAGAATAATTTCACTGTATATAGAAATCTAGGCTGATAGGTTTTTTCCCCCCAATACTTTAAATATTTCATTTACTCTCTTCCTGATTGCATGGTTTCTGAAGAGAAGACTGATAGAATTCTTACACTTTTTATTCTAGAGGTAAAGATTTTTTTCTGCTTTCAAAAGTTTTTTGCTTTTGTTTTTTGTGGTTTGAGTATAATATGCCTAGGTGTCATTTGTTTGTTTATTTGTTTTGCTACTATTTATCCTGCTTGGTGTCTTCTGATCCTTGATTAGAGGTTTGGTGTTTGTTTCTAATTTTGGAAAATCCTTAGTCATTCTTGCCTAGATATATTTTGTTCCTTTCTCTCTTTTCTTTCTCATATTCCTATTATAGATGTGTTATAGCCTTTGAATTGTGTCCCACAATACTCGGATATCTGTTCCTTTTTAAAAACACTATTTTCTCTTTGCTTTTCAGTTTGGGAAGTTTCTATTGACACAGCTTTATTTATTTATTTTAAAAGATTTTATTTATTTATTCACGAGAGATACAGAGAGAGGCAGAGACCTAGGCAGAGGGAGAAGCAAGCTCCCTATGGGTAGCCCGATGTGGGACTTGATCCCAGGATCCCTCAACCACTGAGCCACCCAGGTGCCCCTTTATTGATGCTTCTTTAAATCTTATATCACTGATCACTGATTCTTTTGTCAACTATTTTCAGTGTACTGATGGGCCATCAAAGGCATTCTTCATTTCTGTTACCTTTTTAAATTTCTAGCATTTAGTTTTGATTCTTTCTTAGAGTTTCCATTTCTCTGCTTATATTACCCATCTATTCTTTTATATTGTTAAATCTCACATTAGTGTCCTTAGTATATTAATTATAGTTATTTTATATTCTCAGTCTGATAATTTCAAAATCTGTCATTTCTGAGTCTTGTTCTGATGCTTCTTTTGTGTCTTGAGATTGTGTTTTTGTTTGGTGTGGTTTTACCTTTATCCTGCAACTCTTTATTGATAGCTGGTCATGATGTATTGGTTAAAAACTGAGGCAAATTGACCTTTAGTGTCAGGTATTACATTTATCTGGCTAGGAGTCAGGTTGTGTTTACAGTTTGCTGTTCTGCAGGTGTCAGAGGTTAAAATTTCCTCTAGTGTCCTTGTTTTTCTTAATATATTTTTATTTATTTTTATTTTTTTTATTTATTTATGATAGTCACACAGAGAGAGAGAGAGAGGCAGAGACATACGCAGAGGGAGAAGCAGGCCCCATGCACCAGGAGCCCGATGTGGGATTCGATCCTGGGTCTCCAGGATCGTGCCCTGGGCCTAAGGCAGGCGCTAAACTGCTGCGCCACCCAGGGATCCCTAGTGTCCTTGTTTTTATGTTTTATTGCCTTTGGGTTTCTCTAAAGACTCCTTTTTGTTTATTTTACTTATTTATTTTTAAAAGACTTTATTTGAGAGAGCAAGAGAGAAAGCATGAGCAGGGGGAGAGGCAGGGGGAGAAGCAGACACCCCGCTGATGGGGAGTCCTACTCAGAGCTTGATCTCCGGACTCTGGGATCATGACCTGAGCCAAAGGCAGACAGTTAACCAACTGAGCCACCCAGATGCCCCTAAAGTCTCCTTTTTAAACGGAATCCGAATATTGCAGTTCTTTCTTCTGTACTTTCCTGTTATAAAGGAGTCTTGCTGATGTGGCAGTAAGGTGTGAAGAGGAAGTGTTCTATGATCTACCATGATTAGACCTCAGTCTTTTAGTGGACCTGTGCCTGGAGTGTGATCTTTACAATTACTTGTCAGCTTTTTCTTCCCCTTAGGTGAGACAGAAAGGCTTGATGGCACTGGAATTGTGCATTTCCTCCTGCCACCTGAGTAGCTAGAGGGACTTGGTTCTGAGCATTTCCTTTGCCCCATATCAGTTAGGATCTGGTGAAACTGTTTCTCTTGAAAGGAGGTTTTTGTTAAAGAGAACAGAATGATCTGACCATATTTCAGAATAGTTACTTTCCCCCTTCCTCTGTTAGAGCACTAGAGGATTTGTCTCTGATCTTCACTGTAAGAAGCTGGTGGAGCTGATGAGTGTAAAGCTCACAAACGTGTGGAAAGACCCTTAATGCTGGGCTTCCAGGAGTCTTATCCCTTAAGCAAGCCCATGCTCAGTCTCCGACAACTGGTAAATGGCCATTTTTACGTTCTTACCAGTTCCTGGCTCCAGTGGCTTCTGTTCCCAATAAGCTGTGACTCTCTCTATCCATCTGTCTGTCTCTTCAGTTTTGGGGGGCAGCAGTTTGCCTTGTGGTCTCAATACTCTGTTGTATCCAAGAACAGTTGTTGATTTTCAGTTTTTCACATTTTTTTGTTGTTGTTGTGAGGACCAGAATGATGGGTTCAAAACTCTTTACGTTAGACTCAGATTTTATTGATGAATTCTACTAAGCTTGAGAGAATAGATTTTGATGATATAAAAATTATTGATAATCATAAAAATTCAATGATTTCTAAGTAATATACAAACTTATTATAACTCTTATACAAATACCAAAGTTATATAAAAACTGAACATTGTAAGTTCGTCTTTCTTAGGAACATAGAGGAAAATGCCCTAAATAAAATAGTTAAAAGTGATCACACAGATTTGTTATTTATTTACTTACTTACTTGATTTTTAGAGAGAGAAAGAAAGCCAGGACAAGTTGGGGTTGAAGGTGGAGAGGGACAGAGAGAGAGGGAGAGACAGAATCTTAAGCAGGCTCCATGCCTGGTGTGGAGCCAGCATGGGGCCTGATCTTACAACACTGAGGTCATAACCTAAGCCAAAATCAAGGGTCAGACACTTAACCAGTTGAGCCACCCAGATGCCCCCAGAGAGACTTTTTTTGTGACTACTCTTCTTTTAAAAAATATTTTCCTTTAGAAACATCTTAGCTTTCCTAATAGCTTAGTTACCACAAATGAGAAGCTTTTCATTTTCAGTTCCCTGAAGCATTGATTAAGCACAGTGCTAGGCACAAAACAGATATTCTATAAACTTGTTTTCAATGAATGAATGAATGAACATTGAACACAGTGCTCTATAAGGGGAATTGTGAGAGGCGCATAATGAAAAGTGTAAGGTCACTGCCTTTCCAGAGCTCACAGTCTTGTGAGGAGTCAGCTACAAACATAACAGACTAACCCAAATCAGATTGTGATAATTGCTGCTATAGAGAAACAATCACACTTCTATAAGTGTATGTGGGAAAGAGAGATTAATTCTAAAAAGCAGTGTTTATTTAGATCATGGCTTAAGAAATAGAGGGAAATGAAGCTTTCTGACTAAACTTAATTTCACAATTACCCAGAATCATAGAATTAGATTTGCACAGTGGTCTATCAGAGGCTTAGTTATTGCCAATTAGATCATAGAATCATTTTAGAATGCATTCTAGATTCAAAAGAAATGATTTTGGAACCTGAGTTTTCCAAGACTTTATCACTCTAAAGGTAATATCATGTCATTTTTATGGCAAATATTTTAATATCCATGGTATGTTGTCTCAGTGAACATACCTTAAAAACTCCAGCCCCTAAATGTTCCTGGATATCTTCAGGCAAATTTCATGTGAACAATTGAATAGTCTTTCCTGAATCTTCTGCCCTACTCTGCTCTCTTCTTATGGTCCACAGGTCTAGAAGCTGCTTGGGAGAGAGAGTGCCTCACCTGTCACTGCACCTGACCCTCAGCAGTGCTGCCTCCCTCTTCATTTCTGCAGCAAAATTGTTTTATCCATATAAGAGGGAAAAGGTCTCAGTCTCCCACAATGTGTGGTCCTTTGCTTTGAGATTAGTGTGGCTTGTGTTTTCATGTCCCACAATCACATACACATACACATACACGTGCACGCGCGCACACACACACACATACACACACCCCTTTCTTTTTTTTGCTGTCACCTAAACCTACATGGTTTGGCAAAGGGACCATCTGCAAAAACACGTTCTGTTTTCTTTTTCCCCATTCCCCATGAACTTTCCTCATTGCCCTCTCTTATAGGAAAAATACTCTCTCCTCTCCCAAATCAGGCAAAAAACTTCTCCAGATCCTGGAAGCTCAACTCATCAGTTCTTGAAATATCTCTGATCACTCCTAACTCCCAGTGTAGGATATGAATCACCCTTCACAGACTCAGGAAGACAAGAAAAATCACATCTCTTCATTTTTTATATGTCAACTTATTTTGATTTTCAGGTTCTTCCTGCTTGGTAATTCTCTGGGGCTTCATGCCATGTTTGGGACATGGGGCTCTATTTCAAGTCCTCCCAGAATCCTACTGTCCAGACATATCTTTCTTCTCTGGAGATTTACTGCTCCTTCAGGCTGCTGCCAAGGAAATACTCACAGCCCTCCCTGCTTGCATGAAGCTCAGATCTTTCTTTCCTTTCTCTCTAGTCCAACCTCAGTCCAGAGGAATCTCCTTCTAGTTGTGAGGGGGTGGTTTGTCTCTCTCCTGCTCCTATATTTTTTTTCCAAGCTACTCTGCTTCTTCCTGCTTGCTACTTTACTTCTTTTCTTCTATCTCTCAAAAATGCATGTGGTTTCCTAAAGGCTTGGGTTTGGGAGACAAAGAGCCAAGACCCTGGTTTCAGTCCTATGGCATTTCTCCCTAGGCAGTGCTGGACAGAGAAGCCTGTAATTTGCTTTAAAAAATTATTTATTCACTTGAGAGAGAGAGAGAGAGAGAGAGAGAAAGGGAGAGTGAGAGCAGGGGGAAGGGTAGAGGGAGAGAGAGAGAATCCCAAACTGACTCCCCACTGAATGAGGAGCTTGACTCAGGGCTCAATACCATCATCCTGAGATCATGATCTGGGCTGAAACCAAGAGCCAGACCCTTAACTGACTGAGCCACCCAGGCACCATGAGAAGTCTGTACTTTGAAGGAGAGAAAAGAAAAGAGGCACAATATGGGATTCACCTAATCCCAAAATTTACCTCAAATACTATCTATTCACATCAGTTTTGACTTTAGCTTAGATTCTCCAATATGTTTTTAGAATTATAAAGACATTTAGAGATGGCCTATTCTTATCCTTGATAAAGAGAAAGAGGCTCAGGAAAAAATGAATTTCAAGGCTCAATTCTGATTATCTATTAACTGTGTAACAAAGCACCCCCAAACCTAGTGGCTTAAAACAATGACAATACTTATGATGATCGTTATTATCTCTGGTGGTCCTGGAGTTGGCTGAACTCAGCTGGCAATTCTCAGTTGGAGCCTGTGCAATATTGAGTCAGACAGTGGTGACTAGGATGCCTGAAGCTTCGTTCACTCAACTGTCTGAAGGTTGATGTTGCCTGGTGGCACAGTCAAGTGGCGGCTGAACAGATGGGGCTCCTTCAGCTTCTTCCTTTATTCTCATGTAGTCTTTTGACATGGTCTCTCCAGCATAATATCTTACCTTGTGGCTCAGAGTTCCAAACATACATGTTGAGAGAAGGGATGAGAGTAAGCTGGGTCCCCTTTCATGATCTAGCCTCTCACAGGAAGTCTTAGTGACATGACTAAGGCCAGCCATTGTTCATTGGTGGATAATTAGACTCCAACTTTTGATAGAAGTGTCAGATAATTTGCAGACATGTTTTAAAACCACAACAAGTATATCTTCTTCCTCTATGTTGGTCAACTCCATTTCCTTTATGTCTCATGTCTAGCCTCCCCTCTGCAGCATATAATTTATTCCTTTAATGTGAGCAATGGTTAATTTTATGTGTCAACATGACTAGGTGGTGAGACGGCCAGATACTTGGTTGAACGTTATTTTTGGGTGTATTTGTGAGGACGTCTCCAAATGAGATTAACCTTTGAATCAGACTGAGTAAAGAAGATAACCTTCCCAATGTGGCAAGTATCATTTGACCTTTTTAGGGACTGAATAGAACAAAAAGGCAGAACGGGGGAGAATTTGCTTTCTTTGCTTGAATGCTTGAGCTGAAACATTGGTCTTTTCCTATCTCTGGACTAGGACTTACATCATCAGTTCTGGTTCTTAGGCCTTCAGTCTCAGACTGGAATGACACCAATAGTTTTTATGGGTCTTCAGCTTGCAGATGGCAGATTGTGGGACTTCTCAGCCTCTATAACTGCATGAGCCAATTCCTCATATTCATTCTCTCTTTCTTTCTGTATGTGTGTACACACACACACACACACACACACACACACACACACACACGGTTTCTCTGGAGAACCCTGACTAATATAATATATCTTTCAGATTGGAAATTTTCTCTTCACTCCTAGAGTCAAATTCCTTATTGGCTTCCTTGCCACTTAACATGTAAAGTTCAGCCAACTCCTCTCTCACTTTCTTGCCTTTTCCACTTTTCTGCCATTTTTTTTTTTTTTGAGCTCTAGTCAGGCTTAAACATTAGAGTTAAAATTATTTTCCAGACTCCTAGATGATTTCATTCATTTATTTTCAGACTAATTTTAAAGATACATTATCACATTTCACATTACTCTAGAAACTGATTTTTGTATTTTGAATAAGGCACAGTAATTATGGAATACGGAGGGTCTGACCTACAGGAAGCAGTCCTGCTGATGAGATTCTCAGCTCCATCTTACTTGCACGAGAAAGCGTTGTTGATTCACAATTAGATGTTGCATGCCAAAGGAAATCTTGTGAAGGAGATAGCTAGGACTCAACTATAGATATTTTAGAAAGTAAAAAGTGGAGAGTTTAGGACAGGGCTGGCAAACACCCAGAGAATATATCACAATGCTCATTTTCCTTACCCCTGTTAGACATGGCTAATCAGTCATAGCACTGCAGCTGGAAGTGGCCTCAGCACAGTGCCCGAGGAGCTACTACAAATAAAACTATCTGGATTGACACAAAAGATAAAGATCTTTTGCCCTCTTGGGTCCACACTCTAGAGAAAAAAACTGAAGTCAAGCTAATGTTAAGAAGACTGTGGATGTGGATTTTGTTTCCAAAGCTTATTGACGGCAGAAGGCATATTTATAGCAATGTGAACATGGTGGTTTTCTGACTGGCATGAGAGTCCTGCCAGAGAGTCCATCCACACAGATATAGTCAATAATCACTTGTGTTGATTGTGATGTGTGGTACCTTCAAATTACTGTGTCTTCAGCCTCTAAGAGATTAATCACCTTGGCTATACATGGGGACATAGCTTTCAATGGTTTTCATTGGTTTTCTCAAGCCTACATCGTAAATGGTACAAGAATCTTCTAACAGGAAATAAATTGATATAATTGTGGTAAATATGATTCTGTCCTCAAGATACTTCCTTTTCAGATGCCCTTCACTTCTTGGATTTCTTTTGCTTCCCCCATATCCTTACCTCTGTGTAGAGTTTAGCACATGGAAGAGGTACAAGAATTTGTGATGATGCTGTCACACAATCATTTTTTAATTTTATACCTTTCTACATGCTGCAGAAAATCAAAAGAGAAATGAAGAAATTTCTCCAAAGCATATTGCATATATCATTCTGGATGCATATATAGTGTCCTGATGCTGCAGACAACTGCTTAGTCATTCATTTTATTTAAAAAAAGGGGGGGGGGGGAACCTGAGCCTCTTAAGAGCTAAAACTGAGCCACATTTTGATTTTTAATGTTTAAAAAAATAGAAAAGAACATTTTGGCAAGCCTGTGATTATTTCTAATTGCCTTAGAGAACTCATGTTCTGGGGATGGGTTTGATAAGAAACAAAGCATAGAGAATTGATTTTGTATGCTATTAATTCGATGCCCATGCCACACTCAATAAATGACCATCCTGTTTCATACCACCTCCTCCCAGAGGGCAGAATGGAAGAGAAGAAATACCTGGGCAACCTTTGGGTCAGTCTCTGTGGAAGGCTTCAGAAACATATGCTATCTGGGCATGCCCATTTATCAAACAATTTACACAATTCTTTTTTCTAGCCTATATTACCAACATGACACAATTACTAGATTTATTAATTCCTTGTTGCTGGGACTAGAGATTTCCCAATGTGATGGACTAATGCATATTGCATTAGCGCTAACATCTGGGTCTCTACACCCACCAACACCAAGAGATTAACTGAAAAACAACAATACAACTTTTCCCTTTGTCTCAATGCAAGTCTCCTCCCTTCCTCCCTCCCTTTCCACATCTTGCTCTTTCGCTTCCTCTCTTAAGCACTCAACAAGCTTTCGTGAGCAAAGAAAGTAAGAAAGTGTTTGATTTACAACCTCATTTTGTCTCTGCTTGTATTTCACCTTCTATCTTCACATTTCGTATTGAAACCAAGATGAGTAGGGGGAGACGAATAGGCTATCTATTTTCCTCTCAATCTTTCAAGTCTTTGGAGAAGCACCAATCACCATTCAGGTTGTCAAGAATTCTATCAAGATCTAGGAGCAGGGCTCAAAAGAGCACAACAGCATATGGTTCTTACATTAGGCCTGGGGCCTGGGGTCCACTTCATCTTTTGTGGGGCTAAGAGAACAGGCAGAGAATATGATGGTCATATGCCTCCTGGGATCATTGTCCTCTCCTCACACCTGCTCATATAAATGCCTTCTGCCATCACAATTTGTTGCCTGAGATCCCACTGTTGGCTATCCTGCTGTCTCTTGTTATCTCCTACTTCCTTTTGTTCTTGTTGTTCAACCTTTGTGCCCTAGGATCTTGCCCCTAAAGCAAATGTCTAAGGCAGGTGTTCCAATATCTTGGGTACAGCTCTCAATCTCAGTTATTTGTAAGATTGCCTATGGAAGCAGACCAAGCTTTTAAAAAGCAAGCAAGCAAGCACTGTGGTAAAGACGGCAATTGACAAATAGCTTCAGTGTTGGAAAGGCAATGTCATAGTCATCATGAACTGGTTACTCATGTCCTGACTAAAGGGGGCAGCCATGGTTCCCTATATGCCCTAATTTTCCAGGTTTTTTAATTTTTCAAAATAAGCTGGAATCAGATTTCCATGTAAACTCTATTTATGAATATTTACAACTAATTCACATTTTAAAGAAAGCATAATGCAAGTACCACCCCCCAACCCCCACCCCCACCCCTACTGCCCACCCAACCCATCTGTAGGTGTGATTAGACCTATGGGATTACAGTCCTCTGGTTTTAGACTGTTTTCCAATCGGTATGCCGATTGGAAAACAATGCCAGGAAATCTTGTCCAGAAGTTTAGACTTCTTCTTTTTTAAAAAAAGTTCCATTTATTTATTCATGAGAGACATATATAGAGACACAGAGACATAGGCAGAGGGAGAAGCAGACTACCTGCAGGAGCCTGATGCAGGACTTGATCCCAGGACCCAGCATCACACCCTGAGCCAAAGGCAGACACTCAACCACTGAGCCACCCTGGTGCCTCCAGATGTTTAGACTTTGTAAATAGCTTTTCCTCATTCATGGATTGCCCCTTAATATACTTTTGCCTAAATGCTCTTTATCTTCTCACACTGTATCCTCATCCACCCCATGTCAATTCACCAGATGTTCAAATGAGTATCTCTGGTAAGTGAGATACCATACAAGACACTATAAGAACTACAAAAATGTTAATGAGAATGAACTAGACTGCTGAAAAATTGTCCCAAATTAGTGGTGGCTTAAAGAAATGGGTATTTATTTTCCAGATAAATTAAATTCCAATGTGATATGTTTTCTTCATAAGTCAGGGACCCAGATCCTTCTGTATCATGGCTCTGTTACCCATCAGATGTTGCACTTGACTGCATAGCCTTAAGGTGATTCATTATCTACTCTAGTCAAATACCACCAGACTATGTTATAGTAACAAACTTGCTCTAAATCTGAGTTGCCTCATATGGGTCCAGTGGCTTTTCTCATTGCTATATATCTGGCACTAGTGGCCTGCAAGTCCATTGTGGAAAAAAAGAAATGGAAAATACACATTGGGTCTTAATTGACTCTTTCTGAAGGTGACACAACTCCTGCTTCAATCACATGGTAAGAGATAGTCCCATGATCCCAACTTACTGATGTAAGAGGATGGTAAATGTAAAGGATCACATATACAATTGGTGATTTATAATACTTTTTGCTATGCAATCAAATTCATATGCCACCTAGTAGGAATATGAATTGGTAAAGGGGAGGGAATGCCAAAAAAATTCATGCGTAACTAACAACTCTTATTCTGCTGTATACATTTTTTATCACATGGTTATTCCTAGCTATGAAAGTGGCTGGTTGAGAAATACAGTTTTAATTCTGGGTGGCCATGTGCTTAGCTAAAACTTAAGGTTCTATTATGATAGGAAAAGGAGAAAACAGATATTTGGAGGCAATTAGAATATTTTGCTATAATGAAGTTGATATGGTCTTTGCCCCGAAGGAGCTTACTGTTTAGTAGAAAAGATAGATGTGTACATAAAGGATTATATTGAGGTTAATTGTGTCTTGCTTTAAAAGAATAAAAGTGTTGTGGGAAGCATAAACAAAGTTAGGGGAGAGATAATCCATTAATAATTATGTAAGGAATCAAACAAGTATAATGAGTTAGAGAAAACTGTATTCTTTGGAATGCCTTAGGGTCCTGGGAAAGTTTACTAGTCAGGGAAGTCCTCAAAGATGAGGAGACAGAACTACATTTCCTATAGGCCTGCTCACAGTGGTTAAGGGTCACATATTTGTGGGAAAACCTACATCTTGTTTTCTCCCACATAGTCCAGGTTTACACTTATCATTCCAGTGTATTATTAGTAACATCCTCTTTTAATTTCAAAATGTTCTAATCTGGGCAATAATAAATTATTTGATCACTCTAGTCTAGTGATTGGAGGTTGGGATATAAGAAGGTAGGAGAGAATATGAAGAGGGAAGCTGGGAAATGGTAGAAGCATGTGTGGTGTTGGTGTGAATTTTTTTCCCAGAATCGTGCAAATGTTCATTAAAGTTACTAACTTCATGAAATCATGAGCATGACAGTTTCTTAAGTGAATGGTATAAAGTCAGTATACGAGATGGAATGGAATCATTTCTATGAGGAAGTGATTTTAGAATCAGCAGAAATCTTGGGGTACTAGATTCCATAGCTGTAAAATTGAAGGCTGAAATCAAGTTGAAAGGGTGTCCAAAGGATAAGGACATTCATCAGTGTTATGTCCTACACTTAAAAAAACAGATTTTATTTATTCATGAGAGATAGAGAGAGAAGGAGGCTGGGAGATAGAGAGAGAAGGAGGCAGAGACATAGGCAGAGGGAGAATTAGATTCCATGTGGACGGCCTGATGCGAGACTCAATCCCAAAACCCCAGGATCACACCCTGAGCCAAAGGCAGACACTCAACCACTAAGCCACTCAGGCATCCCTATCCTACACTTTGTAGGAGGTACTATTTGAGCAGAGTCCTGAAGAACACTTTATTGATCTGGAATTCCACTTGGAGTCTGCATTTCCATGTACTTATTCCATGTACATCCTCTCTCATGCACTCTAAAAAATCAGTAACTCCCATACAACTTTTCTCTTTATACTCATGATCATTTTAAAGGCATGCCCTAAAGCCTTCCCCACTTCTTCCTTCCCCAGATAGAATTATACAACCAACCCCATACCAGTCCTTACTACTAAAAACTTTACCACTCCTCCTTCATATTATAGCTGATTTAGACAAATGGCATGAAAATGAGAAAGCACTGGTTTAAGGCAGGCTTGCCCACTTGCCACTCAGTGAAAACATGGAAACAAACAATGAAATGAACTGACACACACAGGAAACCTACGTTGAGTTTTAATTTGTAATCATCCACAATTTTGGAGAGAGTCACTTCACCTCTTTGAATTTGAATTTACTTGTCCATAAAATGATGTTTGGAGACCAGATCAGTTCTTGACAAAATGCTTATTCCATGAGATGCTGTTCTTCAAGCAGAAAAGTATTTCCTTTGGAGTGTATGGTAAACCCACATCACACATTGGAATTCCTAGAGGGAGTTCCTCCCCTAAGAATTACTTCTTAATTATGTCAGATGTACCATATCTCAAACAGAAATGTCTCTATTTACATTTCACATTGATAGAACAAAACTGGCTCCATAATTTGGATGCCTGCATGGATCAAATATACTTTCCCTTCATTCACTTTCATCCATCTATATCTGTACTGGTTCATTTTCAGCTCTTACTTCTTCTGGTTATGTCTAGGATAAATTTTGTCCAAATATAATTACCCAGGTGGCCCTGGGGCAGCTTCATCCAACTTTATTAGGCTTCTCCCTTCCCAAGGTCACCTCTACTCTAGGTCTTCTTTAACTTAGCATTTACAGTGTGCTTCTGAATTTTCAACTTTATCTCCTGAATTATACCTTCTCATATTAAAATAGGATTTGCCTATTTTTAATTTTGTCTCAGTATTTTCTGAAGGGATTGAACATATTCCCTTATTGTTTAAACGGTATTTTTTACCGTTTATTTTTGGGAATGACGAAGCTGTGCCCAGCCTTTGCACAACCCGCATCCAACCTGCAAATAATCGGGCTGTGGAAAAGGGAGTATCCCACTCAAATAAGGAAGCTGCTGAAGGAAGTCCAGCTAGTCAAGCCACAGATTGTCATTGGTGATGATTGGTATTCTTTTAATGAAGATGACCGGTACTGGTGGAAAAGCTGAAGACTCCTCCCACCCCACCCACTCTGATGGAAGAACATTAAAAATAGTCTTCTGGGGTAAGCTGTGCCCAGAAACTCCCTCTTAGAGATAGAATATTAGTTCTGGTTCTCAGAAAGCCCTCAGTGACATAGGCTGTGACTTTTAAATCCTAGGATCTCGGTATTTGTGAAATGTCTGTCCTATATATTGGAGCATATACAGAAAATTGAATAAACATGGAGAGCATTCAAGGAATAAAAAAACAACAAAAAATAATAATGGTATTATTTTTAAGCTTGTTGTTTAAACGGTATTTTTTTTTCTTGTTGTATTTCCTTCTAGTTCTTTTTTCTTTCAATATTTTTTTCTCTTTAGCTTAAATGGGGCTCCTGTTTGTTTCTATTACCCAACTGTGGTTGACATTTGTATATCTTGTTGCTTTATTTTACCTGCTTTCTTTTGGGGGGGTGGGCAGGAGGGCATATAGACTTTGAACTTCATAGATTATCATACTAATTTTTCCCATGTGAGCAGTGTCTCAAAGTCATTTTTGGAAAAGAGCAAGTGACAAATTCTTGAAAACTTATCTGGTCTATATTTATAGTACATTTATTATAATTAAATGCTTTGCTTTTGTTTATCAACTTTACTAATAGCTAAAATATTAACTAAGAGTATATCAAACTTTTTAAAAAGATTTCTATTCATTTAGAGAGAGAGAGAGAGCACTCAGAGGGACAGAGGGGTAGGGAGATGGACAAGCAGACTCCTTGCTGAGCGTCAAGTCCAATGTTGGGTTCAGATCCCTTGACTCAGAGACCATGACCCCAAGACCATGAACCTAAGACCATAACTCCAGTGGAAACCAAGAGCTGGGTGCTCAACCAACTGAGTCACCCAGGCACCCCTGTCAAACAGTTTTTAATCACCTTGTACATCTAGGGGTTTTCCACCATCTTAAATATATAGAAAGATTTTCTAGGAAGACATTATGTGTAACCTTTTGGTTTGTGAAAATATGCCACACGCCTATGTAGATCTCCCCCTCAAACTGGTCTAAGAGAAAACTTTGAAGAAGGGAAAATGTTTTAGAAAAAGCATGGGCATGTGTTACTGAAAAGAAGTTATTTAACCTTTGATCTTCATCTCCTTAACTGTATAATGGGCATAATAATGTCTGTTATATTAAGTGAGTTATTTGACATGAATTGCTAATCCTCAACCCCGTTTGACCTACAAAAATGACAATTTCATATTAGTAATCTGGCACCTAATAAAATGAGCCAGCATCAGTCATTAATAAAAGCGGATTCTCTTAGCCTCTCCATTATCATATAATTTCTCCAGTGCCGCAGTAATGCCCTGCTCTTCTTCCTCTCTCCTTAGACTCACATGTTTCTAGTTTCTTCTATCAAAACTCAGGAATCAAAGACTTGAAAAAAAAAAAACCCAAAGGCACAATTTATCTACCACGTCATAAACATTTTTTTTCTGATAAAATTATTGCATTTTCTGTAGAAAATTAGGAAAATACAAAAAATTTTATTTATCCATTTGATGGAAAGAGAGCACAGGGGGAGCAGGGGAGGGAGAGAGAGAAGCAGGCTTCCTGCCAAGCAGGGAGCTTGATTTAGGGCTCAATCTCAGGACCTCAAGATCATGACCTGAGCCAAAGCAAGATGCCTAACTGACTGAGCCACACAGGCACCCCTAAAAATACAAAAAGATTCTTAAAAATACTACTAATAAACTATTGTCCACCAGCCTTCCAAATTCATTTATAACATTTCCAGATATATGGAAAAAATATAAATAAAGCATGTAAATATATGGGGGGAAGAGAGTTTTCATTTTAGTTTTTCAAAATACATTTATTTGATGGGTATTATTTTGTATCATTTCTAAATTTAATGTGCCATCAAATATTCTTTTATGTAATTTAACATATTGTTAATGGCTGCATGATATTCCATCTTAAGGGGATACTAACATTTATTTAAACAATCCCCTGGATATTTATGGGTGTTTTTTGGTCTTAAAGGATGTACCATGATGAAAATGCTAATACATAAATGCCTGTTCCGATCTAAAACTCTTTCTTAAGGATTAACTACTAGAGGTAGAAGTTACAATTACTCAAATTTTAATAGTGTCAATAAATTGCCCTGCAGAAAGTTTGTACCAGTTTATACATTCAAGGGCAATTCATTTAATTATCTACTTCCTTAGACCAGAATTTCTCAAATTTTTTGTTCTCAGATGTTTTTATTCTCTCAAAAATTACTGAGATCCCTAAAGACTTATGTGAGTATTATGTATGTATTACATAAGAAATTAAACCTGAGAATATTGTAAATGTTTATGTATTCATTGATTTTAAAAGTAATAAACTTGCTATAAATTAATAAAAGTTAAATTTTCATGAAAAATAATTGTATTTTCCAAACTAAAGGATCTCTTTAATATCTGGCTTAATAGAAGGCTGTTGGATTCTCATATTTGCTTCCACGATCAATCCACATTTGGTTGAAATATGTATGAAAAAAGGTTCTGACTCACACAGAAATGTAAGTGAAATAGGGAAAAGTATTTGAACAGCCTTTTCATATAACGGTAGGTATTTTTCTTTGACACTACCTGAAGACCAACAAGTGATAGTTTCTTAAAGGTTAGTTGCAATATGGAATCAGAAGTCAATGCTTTGAACTCTGTTGAATTAAAATCCAGTGGTCTGTCTTGCACCTAAATGGCTCTTTTACTTATCCATAATTACATAAAATCATGTGTTGGTCACGGGTTGAAAAATATTGTTTTTCAGGGTTATGCATACCTTTCAATCTTTGACACATTTCACAATAAAATACCAAAACGCCACGTTTATTAGCATCATCATCAGTCTCATCAGAAAATTCTTTAAGTATTGGGGAGCTGTCAAAGTACTGTTGTTTGAAAGCTTTAATTTTATTATTGGTCATAAATATTGTCAGTTGTTTTCCTTGAAGCCACAAGCTCCCTTCATTTATATTCCAGACAATATCTGCCAGATATACAACTTTGAAAACCCATACTTCATCCCTCATTCTTTCAGATAAAAATGGTGGTCCTTGAACACACACAAGTGCTTTTCCTTGAGACAATTGTCATACTTTTGTATGCGGCAGAAGGGCTTTAAATGTTCTTCCCATTTCATCACATAGAATATTAAAAAGACTTGTACTCAAGGGTTGAGATTTAATGAAATTAATATTTTTACTACTTCACCAAGGACTTTCTTAAATGAAACTGACTTTTTCCCCCCTGTACATGAATATTGGTGAAGAATATGATTATTATCAGCATAGTTTATTTTCATGGTCTTAAATTGTGCTTTGGCACCATTGCTTTGGCACAATCAATGCAAGTATCAGCACAGTGAAAAGGCAAATAGCATCTTAGTATTACTGTGAAAATAATTTTGCCCTCGTGGCCCCCCTGAAAAGGAAAGAGTGGTTCTTACTATTGTATTATTATTATGGTTATTATACCTATTCTTCCTATCCCCTCTTCAATGAATGAGGGCAGGGATGAATTATTTTTGGATCCTACCTTCTCCACCCCCCCACCAGCAATATTTACTGATTAATTCCACTTACTAATACTCAAAAACAAAACCAAACTTCACTGATGGTGCAAAGGCAAGACAAAGACACAGGTTCTGAAGCAGAAGAGAAGGTAAACACACAATTACTTTTAAAAAAATTATTATTTATGTGTTTAAAGTACAAATTAGTTTGGTAGAGAACATCTTATGTCTGTTTTATTTCCATATCCCTCAGACTGACAATGGGATGCCTATCAATTAATTCATTTAGAAAGCCATACACCACAAGAAATAAATTATTTGTCCTCTGGAGCTTGTCACAAGGGGATTTTTAAAAAACCATTAAACAGAAAGACAACTGCTCATCTTTGAAAGATGAAAGGCCACTTCTTCCTCCTCAGCTGATAGTTTCTTAGTAATGATACCTACTATGGATGGTGTTTCACATTATAAAGCATGTCCATATACGAATTACTTAGCCTCTTTGAACCTTGTTTTCTTATATGTGAAATTGGATTAATAAGGATGCTTTGGGAGTATTTAAGACAATGAATATGATGTGTTCAGCACTGTGTCTGGCACCTAGGAAGTTTTCAGAATGATCATGGTGATGATAATAATGGTAGTAGTAGAATCAGTAGTAAGAGTAACATCTGTGGGAGCTGTTATTTTAGGCATCAGTAATGCGGCCTGGCAAAATGACTGGGCTCCTTCATGGTCACCTAGAAAGGCAAAAATGGAGCTGTTCTTTAGACCCTGGCTATTTTCACTCCATGCCCCAAAATCTTCCTTCTTGAGCCCCCACTGTACCTCTGGGAATCTCAGAAAGTGTCATTAGCTCTCCTAGTTGGCTTGATCTACCTCCTGATGGTTGGCTTCTCAGGCAGCCTACATGGATGGCATCTCCAAGCTGGACTCCTCCCTGCCCTGACAATGGCTCAGTGCATCGAGAGCCCTAAGAAGAATGGAACATTTACATGGAAGCACAGGTAGGAAAGGGTTTACAGCACACACTTTGGAGTGAGCAAAACCTGAGTCAGAAACCAGTTTTTTGTTTCCTATACCCTTCACATCGGGCACATGGAACAATGCTACTACTCACTTCATGGAACTGTGGTGAAGGTTATTATATGAGGTAGCATGAAGAGCTGAGCACAGGCACACAGTACCAGGCACACTGTGAGTCATAAGAAAATGCCTATTTGAGGATGAGTCTTACAGAAACATTTGCTCTTCCGGGTCCTGATTTTTAGTCCCCTAGACTAAACATCTTCACTGTTTTCCTCCCTGCTCAGTCCCAGACACATCATAGAATTATAAGAATATTAAAAGCTCAGGACTCTCCCTACACAGAATTTTCCATAACCCTCTTTCTTCTTTGAGCTCCTAAAGCTATTTCATAGAAAAGTGACCTTATTTTTAAATAGAGGGGGCAATTGAAAATTAGTGAACGGACCTACCCCCTAATGATTTTTTTCTCAGACATAATTATAATAATTAGCATTATAAAGTGCTAATTATCTTTGGACACAGAGGACCTGCACACCAGAGACAGAGGTCCGCATTAAGTAAAGTGCATTTCACTTTCTTTAGTTACGAGATTTCTCTATTTTTCTCTTTGTAAGGATGCAAAAGATATTTAGTCCACCAAGCCTCATTTGACGACTTTTTTTTCAGTTAAGGAAACTTTTTTGCTGGCCATCCACTGCCCAACTCCATATTGAACTTAGGGAGATACAAAGAATTGTTCCAAAATCATCACTTTTTGTTAGATGATCGTTCTGTAGTTCTAGGCCAATACCTAGAACCCAGGAAGAGTCTCAAACTGTAAAGATCATGAGTTTCTTGTTTAGATGGCAGATCATTCTTATTAATGAATGGATAGATAAAATACTACCCCGAGACTCAGAAACTCTGGGGGCAATTGCTGAAGGTATTAGCTACGTAGAAGCTCAGTATGTGGTACATAGGATTTCAAGCTGCATAGTATTTAAGGAATCACGTGTTCTAACTGCTTAATTTTATAGAGGAGAAACTGAGGCAGAGACGTACTGGCTAAGAGAACTGGAATTGAAACTGGAGCTATGGATGTTTCCAGCAGAATTTTGGTCACCCTGCATTGGGCTTTAAGTCAGAGGGCTTCTTATTAAGTTAAGTCAGGGCCATGTTTTAAAGTTAAAAAAAAAATAGGGCAAGTAATGAGGCATTGGGCATTGGGGTAAGATTATGAAGAGTAGAATTCTGCACTCCTCTTTATCATTTGTTGTCAGCAATGAATAATTGTTAATATTACCTAGTCCTCACCTCATTAACACAGACATTGGATAGGGAGGCAGAGTTTAGAAAAGAATATTAGTAATGCAGAGCTATAAAGAGCCATAGACATTTTCTGAGAGCCCCAGAAAACCATATAATTAGTTCATCCCTCCAAGTCCAATGTAGGCACCTGTCTCCCATTTCAGCCTAGATATTCAGTCACCCCCAAGTCGGTCAGCCTCATCGTCCAACAGCTCTATTCAATGGGATGAATAGAGGTTTGTCCCAGATGAGAGAACACAGGTTCTCATCTGTGTCAGATCAAAATCTACCCCCTTAAATGTCCATTCGCGGGACTTGTTTTGTACATTGAAGCACAAATAAATCAGTAGGTCTCACTTTAAAAAATACTTTAGAGGGACACCGGGGTGGCTCAGTGGTTGAGCGTCTGCCTTCGGTTCAGGGCGTGATCCTGGGGTCCTGGAATCTAGTCCCACATCGGGCTTCCTGCATGGAGCCTGCTTCTCCATCTGCCTGTTTTTGCCTCTCTCTCTCTGTCAGGAATAAATAAATAAAATCTTAAAAAAATAGTTTCAATTATTTAAAAATATGAACATAATCCCCTTAAGTTTTCTCTAAGCTGATGTTTTTCTTTTTCTTTTTTTTTTAAAGATTTTATTTTATTTATTTATTTATTTATTATTATTTATTTATTTATTTATTCATGAGAGACACGCTGGTCTGCTCACATGTTAAGGTCTGCAGCTCTGTCAGTCCTCTCTATTATGCCTCTTGAGGCATGTTTCCTAATCTGATGCCATTCCATTTATTCTTTTTGGAATGCTTTCGAAATTTGCCTGTTGTCTTTTTTTATACTTTTTATATTTGTTCAAGCTTTCCTTAGTGGGCATATATGACTTTTCTACTTGAGGGAAAGAAGTGCATTTTTCTTTCAAGTTAAATAAAAGTGTGATTATCAATATAAAGCAAGATGACTAAAAAGAATCATTATTATGTTTTTATAGCTTATATATGGATTATTTGAACTAGAATGAATTTGTTAAGTCAATTATTTCTATTTCCATCACTGCACACTGTGGTGATTGGGGAAAAAGATGCTTCTTTGGTATTACCTTTATTTTCACATTCTGGAGTTTATGATAGTATGAGAAGGCCTAAATTTGTAAGCCAAAGGCCTGATTTCACAATTCAGAGATCTGGATTTCATGGACACTGGGATGGAGTTTGACTGCGTGTCTTTAGACAACTTTTCAGTTTCCTCATTTTTAAATGGCAATAAAATAGTAATGGCTGCCTTTTATTCTCCATACAGAAGTAAGAGAAAACATAATAACACTTGTATATCTATGAAGGCTTTGCAAATTTTGTTATTATCTCTAATGTTTATTCACATGGCTGCTGCTTCCATTTTTTTTCATCAGGAAATCCATTTTGTGAGAAGAAAAGCAATGTAAGAATTCATTTGCCTATAAGTGTCTTTAGGGATGAGCCCTCCACCCTCTGAGCACATTGCCTAACCTCATGTCACCTAACTCAACTGAACTTCTAGTTAGACAAGTTAGTGATGGTGCACTGTCTCCAGAGAATGCTAAGTCTATGGTCCATGAACACATGCAGTCTGTGCCTCTTAGCTCCTCTGATTAAACAGTTGTGGTAATGTGACTTGAAGAACCCTCCCTTGGGGGCCACAGACCGTGCCTGTATTCCCACCCAGGTTTTAAAAGGTATACTCTTTGTTAAGAAAGAGTGACAATGAGGGTGCCTGGGTGACTCAGTTGGTTGAGCATCTGACTCTTGATTTCAGCTCAGGTCATGATCTCAGAGTTGTGAGATCAAGTCCTTCATCAGGCTCTAAGCTCTATGTGGTATCTGCTTGGGACACCTCTCTCTCTCGCTCTCATCCTCTGTTTGCCCCCTATGCTCCCCCCATGCTCTCTCTCTCAAATAAATAAATAAGCCTTTAAAAAAGAGAGATAGAGTGTGACAATGATTTAATATAATTCTTTTTCTACAACTGGGGGAAAAACCCTTAACTTTTACCAATTATTGAAGAAAAGAACATGGGGAGCACATTTGCTGAATCAATTGAATATTCCCTCACAGAGTTGGTATAGACATATCTCACATAACAACTTTTCAGGTGCTTGCTCTGGGAAAGGTCTATCACTTATTTTCAGACAATTCCTTTTTATTTTATATAATTGCTTTTTCACCAAAAATATATTTATTTTATATAATCACGTTTCACCAAAATGACACTATATGAAGTGATATTTTGACATTACTGTTTTAGGCAAAGATACAGTCACCAACGTATTCTATAAGAGTTTCTACTCCGAGAAACCCACGTGGATTCTTTTGAATTGCTCCAACGCTTGGCTGAGCCCTAAATAATTTGCTGTACACCAAGTGCGAAGGCTGGGGAGATGTCATCTGTGCATCTCTTTATTCTGGTGTGAGTTCTGTTTCCATTTTTTTTTTTTTTTTGAAAAGCTCTCTTTCTTAGCCTTTATTTTGCCTTGAGATTTTTTTTTTTTCTTCTCTGTGCTAAAACTTTATTTCTATCTAGTTTGACCTCAGGGAAACCATAAGCTTGCAAAAGGTTAAAAACAATTTATGAAGAAGGTGATGCAGAAAGAAAAATGCATTTTCCAAAAAATAACTCCTTTGGAGCCCTTCTGCAGTACCTGCTACTTTCTGTTATCTTCTTTCTAGATTGAGTGTCACAAATTTTCAACTCATAACATTCTCAGTACAGGCTGTAGTTACTGGCCTTCAAGTTATCCAACTGATGTATTCAAATGAATTCTCTTTTTCAATTGTTGTATTTTGCTACAAATTGATCATTGATTTATAGAACTCAGTTGATATATTTTGAAAGTAATGGGTTGAGATGGAACACATTTAAAATTAAGACAATTTTTTTTCATTTAATAGCTTCTCCCTTGGATGTAAAATTTTCAGGGATATGTGAAAAGTCATTAAGCCAGGCATACATGTGCATTTAAAAATTCACGGCCACAAGAAGTGACAGTATACCAAGGCAGAGAGATAGAAGTTTGAACCTCAGTTGCCTGATTCCTGGGACAAATCAATTCTTTATTCTTGGATATTTTTGTAGGATCCCCTCTTCTTTCCATTTCCAGCTCAATATTTACACCTGAATGATGCTCGGCTCTTTAAAAGATGGGCTGGCTGGATAAGTTGCTGTCTCAGACAGACTTTAAATGTATTTTCAGCATGTCTTCAGACAGTTACTTTTCTTCTGTTCAATTTTGTTCATCTTCTTACTCAACTTTTCAAGTGCTACTATTTCCTTTTTAAATGTGGTATTGAGAAGTGCAAACATTATTGAAAGAGAGAGTCTTACTAGCATAATTGTGCATTATCTTCCTTTTATATTGCAGATGGAAAACATTAAATCTAGGGGGAATAGAAATCTGCTCAATCAGATAATGATAGTACAATTTCCTTTAAAAATACTTACCTGTGGAGAAGAAAAGTACTGATTTTTTAAGGTGGCAACTTTCCATCATTCTTAAAAAGAGTCAAATGACACAGGGAGTTAAAATTCTGTCTTTTGGGAGCCAAACTTCCTTGCTGATGTTACTCCTTTCCCTCTTGCAATTTGATATTTTAGGTAGGGATTTGGGTGGAGTAGGAGGAGGGAGTACTCCATAGAGCAGTATATCATAACTTGGGGGTTAAAAGAGTACTTAGGACACAGTGCTCTGTTACATGTCTTATATTAAGTTTTAGTAACAATAATTACTTACAAAAATCTTTAACAGCTTTATTAAAGGATAATTGACGAGCAAACTGCATATATCTAGTGTACAATTTGATAATTTTGATCTATGTATAAGTCTGTGAAACCATCATCAAAATCAAGAGAGTGAACATGGTCATCATCCGCAATAGTTTCTGCAGTCCTTCACCCTGGTTGGAGGTAACTGTGTATCTGCTTTCTGTCCCTACTGTTTATATATTTTAGTGTTTCATCTAGATGAAATTATAAAGTATATTGTCTTCATTGTCTGACTTCTTGCACTCTGCATAATAATTTTTAGAGTCATCGAGGTTGTTGCTTGTATCAACTGTGGTCCATTCATTTTTATTGTTGAATAGTCTTTGTCTGGACATGTGCTTTCATTCAAATTGTAGTGAATGACTGAATGGTGTGGTTGGTATCTATTTACTTTTAAAGAAATCACCAAACTACGTTCTAAAAACCAAATACCTTCTAAAAAACAAACAAACAAAAAGCTGGACAAAGTACTTTAAAAAATGTTTTTTAAGATCATGAACAAGGTGGGCAGGTTCTTCTTACTCCATTTTGGCCAGAAACAGAAGAACATTAATTACTTTTAATGAAAAAAATAAAACAAAACAAAAAACAGTCAAGGAGAGCTTAAGATTTCATTTTTATTTTTTTCAAAAATATCATGAGACTTTAGTTAAAAGAGATAATATGCAGAAGTATTGGCTAAACTGGAGTTTTATTCCACTGCCATGTTCTTAGTGGTTCATATGGAGATCTGAAATTTCATATAGCTGAAAAATTCTGTGATTCAATAATTATAATTTTCATTATAATGGTAATTCTGATTAATGACAATCTTCAGAAATACAAACTTTGCCAGTTAAAAAGGGAAAAATTTTTCTTTTATGTAACAATTTTCAATGTAAAGGTATTTTAATAGATTAACACTTCAATTTCCTGAGTCTTTCTTCCAAACTTCAATACTTGAAGTCTTTGAAAAATACTAACACTGAACATTCTCCTTTCTCTGTAAAAATATGGTTCTTACAGAATACAGATATTTTTTAGGCATAAAAATGGGTAAGCATAATTTGAGAGTCTATCAGATAAAAGGAAATAAAATCTAGAGAGCTGGGCTTATCCTGGCTGTAGGGAGACGTGGCTAGCTTCGAAGACCTCTGACAAGAAATAACAAGAAATAGCTGGATACTGGCTGGAGAAATGGCTTTTACTTAGCTCATCTCTCCCAATGGAAATTCATTCATGTTGTGCAACAAAGTGCTAAGGATCTTCATTACAGGTGTATATTGTACTACATGACCTCTTATTAGCTGTTTGTGATACCGACTCTTCACTGCCCTCCCTAATCCTTTTCACTCCCATCAAAAATCCCACAAGCAAATCTTTATTTAATTTCCAAATATCCATATCCTTTTGGACAGGATTTATTTATCTGACTGCTCCTAGAATTATTTATCTAGCCCAACACTGCCACACCCTTCATCTTTGATCTTGTTTCTGTAAAGGTGGTGATTGCTAATTCAGAATGTGATCTCCAAAGATGAAATCAGCTCCATCAACCCAAATAGCTGTCTCAAAAAATCCCTAAAATCATTTTTGTTCAAGGCTTGACATGTTGTCTTCATTAGCCGAGCCATGTGTCCATCATAAATCCCATCAAAGAGCTGACTGTTTTCTCCACATTGTTTTGAAAAGTCTAATTTAAATGTTAACTAGCCCAGCAGTAATACAATTCGGATTGTTAACAGCAACCTCCAGACTCAGAGACAGTTCAAATGACCATTATCTGGAAAAACGAGACAGAGTGAAGAGCTGTTTCTTATTATGATGCTTAATTTACAAATTAAAAGCTCCTCAAACCCTCATTTCAGAGCTGGCCCTATTTGGGGCAGTGGTGATGGATAACAAACATTGTTTTAAATAATAAAATTGTTTTAAAACATAAGATGACAAAATAATTATAGACAAATTGACATTTTTTTCAATTCCTTAAAATTTTCACAACTATGATGTGATCAGAATTGTTAGGGGCATTATTAGTCTATAAATAAACACGTGAAATAATATAATATGTACTCAATTTACTTTCAAGTTTTCTTTATCACTGCCTAGAATTTATGCCAAGTCTATCTTGCTAGATTGTGAGAAAACATCTGCCTTTAAACATGTAGAGAAGTAGAGGTATTCAAAATTGGCATCATTAACTCTTGTTAAATATTAATATACATGTATCAGACATATATATGAAGAACTTAAGAACTAAGATCATATAGAATATCAGAGATTATAAATAATGATTCTTGCCTTGCTGGTCTACAGAGGCTCAAAATTATTATCATCTGAGGAGAGTTTATTTGTCAGACCAGTGCTTTTCAAATTTCAGAGATCGATACATTAATTTTTCTAGTAGACAGGATTTAAGATAGCCCCCTAAGTCCCTCCTCTTGGTTAATGCCTTTGCATAATTGCTTCCATTTGTGTGTGTTCCGGACCTATGATGTGCTTCTAACTAACAGAATATGGTAAAGAGCTTCCCCATGTAAAGGGTCATGTGGAAGGAAACCAAGGGTGGCTTCCATCTAACAGCCAGCAAGAAATCCAGCCCTTAGTCCAACAAACCTACAAGGAACCAAATGTTAACAAAAACCAAGTGACCAAGGACATGATTTCTTTCCCAGTTGAATCTCATATGAGATCCTTACCCCAGCTAACATATTAATTGCAGCCTTGCAGATGATATAGCCAAGCTATATGTAGATCCTTGACACACAGAAAGTGTGACAAGGGTGTGTTTTCATAAGTTGCCAAATTTGTGGCAATATTGTTACACAACAACAGGTAATTAATATATGTGTTATAAAGTAAATTTGAGGGGATCCCTGGGTGGTGCAGCGGTTTGGTGCCTACCTTTGGCCCAGGGCGCGATCCTGGAGACCTGGGATCGAATCCCACGTCGGGCTCCCGGTGCATGGAGCCTTCTTCTCCCTCTGCCTATGTCTCTGCCTCTCTCTCTCTCTCTGTGACTATCATAAATAAATAAAAAAAATTAAAAAAAAGTAAATTTGATAAGTGTCAATCTATAATTTAAAAAATGAAATAGACAAACAGGACAGAATGAAGTATAAGCATGGTTCATTAAAATTTTACTTTATATAGTATTCATACGTATATCTACATTGGGTCATAAGATATATGTATTTCATAATGTGGGTTGTAGTAAAAAAAAATTGACAAGAATCTTCTGGAAAAGACCCTTTGAAGTTTTAAGCCTGTATATTCTCACTTAATCTATGAACCCTTTACAAGACCTGTGAATCCCGCTGAGACAGGGGTATAGGAGCAGCCAGGGAGAAAATATGAATATGGAAGACTAAGAGTATTTTCTCACATTTAGGAGATTTTTTTTTTATTTTGGAGGAATATTAAGAAGGTTATATCTGGAGTAAATTACAGAATTATGTAATGTTAGGTACTCAATTTACAAACATATAGAGACAGAACTAGGCAAGACTTTACGTTGTGCTAATTTAGACTTTTTTTTTAAAAGAGATTTTATTTATTTATTCATGAGAGACACAGAAAGAGAGAGAGAGAGACAGAGAGAGAGAGGTTGAGACACAGGTAGAGGGAGAAACAGGTTCCATGCATGGAGCCTGACATGGGACTCGATCCTGGGTCTCCAGGATCAGGCCCTGGGCTGAAGTCGGAGCTAAACCACTGAGCCACCTGGGCTGCCCAAATTTAGACTTTTCCCTCCAAAGTGTAGCATTCATCTCATTGGTAGTACTATATGACTTTAGTTTGCATGTAGACAATTGAATTTTTTTTTTAACATTTATGCATCTATCTTCATGAGTATCTAAAACCTGACAATGTTACTGCTTAGGTCATGGTGCCTCTGTACCAACTCTGCCTTCTTTTTAGCATCAGTCTGTGTTCTTGTGATGACATGTGAGTAAGACCATCAAACATCAGGAAAATGATTTGTAAACGTCAGATACCTGATAATTGGGAAACCCTTTTCCAGACCAAACTTTGGTTTGCCAAAGAAATGGAAGGAAACTCCGAGAGGTTAAGAGGACTTGTCCTGCTCACTGTTGCACGTGGGATCATACACTGAAGAAAAAGAATGAGCTGTTGTCCAAGTTTATGTAAGATGTAGACTCTTTTGAGTTAAATAAGTTACATTGGTAGAGAAAGTATATGTGCTTGTGATGTGGGTAAGTGTCTTAGGGGGAATGTGTGGCTTGTGTATGTGTGATTTCTAGTGTTTCCTGTATTAGACATTGTGCTAGACATAGCCAACAAGACAGCTAAGGCATATTTCTTGTCCTTTCAGAGTTTATAGATTAACAGATAATCATAGTTAGTCATAAACTCCAATAATCAATAAATTGAGGAAGTTATTGATTATTAGAAGTCTGTTTTGAAAGTCGTGTAAAAAATCTAAAAGAATGTCAACTTTCACATTAGAAGAGGTGAGATCAGATTTTAACTCCACTATTTGCTGGCCTTATGATCTTGGACAACGAAACCTCTGTGAGCTTCATTTTGCTCATGTAAATAATTAAGATTTGAGTCTTTTCTTCACTGAACTGTGTATAGTCAGTCTTTGCCAGAGAAACAGAACCAATAGGATATGTATGTGTATATATAGAAAGAGATTTATTTTAAGGAATTAACTTCTATGTTTATGAAGGCTGACAAGTCTAAGATCTACAGAGTGGAGCAGCAGGCTAGAGACCCAAGGAAGACCCAGTACTGCAGTTTGAGTCCAAAGGATATCTGCTACACAAATCTGTTTTGCTCAGGGAGGGAGGATTTATCTTTTGTTCTACTCAGGCCTTCAATTCATTGACCAAAATTCACCCACCTAATAGAGGGGAATATGCTTTATTTAAAGTCCACTGATTTAAATGTAAATCTCATCCCAAAAAACTCTCACAGAAATATCTAGAATAATACTTGACCATATATCTGAGTACCATGGCCCAGCCAAGTTGACACATTAAAATCAAGCATCACAGGTTCACCCCAACTTGGCACCCATACACATTTCCTTGAACCATACTTCATCTCCAAATAGAGGTCATACTTCCACTTGACATGATACAATTATCCTGTGTGCAGGTGAAAACACATTAATCCTTTTTTCAGAAGAAGTGTGTATATATATGTGTGTGTATATATATATGATGTGGGAATTAGGGGTGTCAGCTCCCCCACACAGCTAAAAATCCATGCATAACTTTGGACTCCCCCAAACTTAACTGCTAAGCTGGAAGCCTTACAAATAACATAAAGAGTTGTTTCACACATGGTTTGTATGTTCTATGTGTTATATACTGTATTTTTATAATAAAGTAACCTAGACAAAAAAGAGTTATTAAGGAAATTATAAGAAGATAAAATATACTTATAGTGCTGCACTGTATATATAAAAAAAAAATCTATGTATAAGTTGACTCATGCAGTCCAAACCCAAGGGTCCAAGAGTCAACTGTATATGTGTGCATGTATTTGTGTGTGTGTGTGTGTGTGTATAGTACCTAGATTTTCCAGCACGTGGCTTATTGTTACTAAATCCTGTTTCTTCACACTGTATTTTGATTTAGGATCAATCTCTGCTACATAATGTCATATATTAACCATGATAAGAATTAGCTTCTGTACAAGCGTGGGCATAAAAATTTGTATATGGTATGTGCTTACACATTTTGGTAAATAATAAATTACATGTGCAGTAATTAGATGCCTGTTTCTTTTGTATAAAAAATCATCTACTTAATTTCCTGCATTTTAGGCCAGGGCCCCAATTGTAGAATTCTTGGCAGAGGAAATCAGGGCTTTTCTATTTTTAAGAATCTGAAACTAATTTTTAAAAATTCTACTTGCACATAATGAAATAGGCTCAAAAGGCTGCATGGGAATTGGGCAGCTTTTTATCTATCTGAATTATTTACCCTAAAGTGGTGGTAATGATTGCATGCGTGTGTATGTGCATGTATACATATACATATGTATGTGCATAAAATAACTGACTTTTAAATCTCCTGCCATCAATACCTAAAACTTTATGTAATTCGTTCAATGTTCAGTCTAACTATCTATCCACAATTTAATTGAAAATCCTGCCAACATTATGTAGGTTACCCCCTGCTCTATCCTAGCTAATCTGAAAAATAAAGAAAAATATTGGACTTTGAGCATTTAATCCAGATACAGATAAAGAGCTCTATCTCCATATACCTTGCATTTATATTCTCCTTTCCACTTATAAAATGTCTTTTCCTCAGTAAGGCAAGAGATGCATGTCTATGTTAAAATTCTATTTCTACCTTCATAATACTCTTCCTAATTCTACTCTGAGTGTAATAGGTAGCAAATATTTTTTCTATTAATTAAAGTCCTTCACTTTTAGGATGAATTTTTTTTGAAAGCTCTCCAAACCTCTCATGCTCTTAAAGAAAATATCTTCTCACATGGAAATGCTTAATTCATTACTTGATACTACAAAAATTAAAAAGTAGTCATTCAAACTGGTTTATTTTGTCCTTCCTTCTTCAGTACCCATTATTCCCCTTCTCCTAGGCTCAAACAGATATGATGAGAGAAAGAAAAGTGTCACTCACACACCTGCACAAGGGTCTTTGGAAACTCTTGCATACCAAGAAGGTGAGTCCACATTATAGCTTTCCTCCCATCCCAAATTATAATAATCAGGATGGCTAATGATTGGGAATTTAAATTCTGCTTTCTTATTTCCAATCATTATGCTAAGATCACAGAGATAAATAAACCTGTAGCACTGTGTAAGGAAAGAAAATCTTTTCAAATTCACCCAATCAAGTTATTCTAAATCCAATCTTTCTATGCCTTGCAAAATCAGCTATATCTGGTTGTTTTCACAATTTCCTGATTAAATCTGTCAATAGATTTTCTGCTGCTCGTTCCGTTATTTATCTAGAGCATTAATGAACTTCTCTACCTCCTGTGGATCCATAAATATTTCTATTTTATTATCAAAAACAACCCTTAATTGGACTAAAAATAGGACTGTAGATCTATCTGCTCCACCTAAGTAGTGAATTAACTTTTGCGGCTCCAAAGTCACCATTTATTCATTCATCACTCACCGCTATTTATTGCATGCCTACCACATGCCAAGCATCATTCCTGGGGCTCAGGATTAAGTGGCAAAAAAGGCAAGCAGGGCCGCCGTTGCTCCCACAGATGTTAGGTTCAGTAAGAGAGATGGTTAGTTAATAAACATGCCACCAAATAAAGCAGAAAACTTCTCACGATGAAGAGTTATATGGGAATACAGAACAGGGAAATCTGGAACGTGGTAACTAAATGTAGGAGAGGAGAATGTGTGCCAAGGAAGAGAGAGAGAGACCCAGGAAGTCCTCTTGGAAGAGCTCACATTTGAACTGCTGTCAGGGAATAATGAGAAGAAACTGGCCAGGCACAGATCCATGGGAGAGATTTTTCAGACAGCAGGAACAGCAGATGCAAAGGCTCAGAGTCAGGAAACTGGTATGTTTGAGGACACGGAAAAAGACATGTGATTGGAACTCAGTAAACCAGTAACTGCAACTAACATGACATTGGCAGTGTTCCAAGTATCTGACTTCGGCAATAATGGCTAAAATGTCTTGGGCTCTCAGTATTAGCCGAAGACCAAGAACATTCATTCGTTACCTCAATCAATTAAAAAAAATAACCACGTGAGGGAATTAACTTCTATTATATCCATTTTCCATTAAACTGAAGTTCAGAGAAGTGAGTGACTTGCTGAAGGATATTAATCTAGTAAGTGGACCAACTCAAACTGAACCAAGCCCAGTTCCTTAACCAGTGAGTCACAGTCCCCACCTGACATCTTTTCCACTAATAATTTGAACTATTTTTATCTTGTTTTATGAATTACTTTTGCAAGTCACACTTAGCCACTTTGGTTTCAGGATACTATACACAATAATGTCAGTATCTGTATGATATTTTGCCTACTAGGTAGGAGGCAGTGATATACTGGTAACCGTTGAGCAACTAACCCCCATCTTCCCCCCAGAAAGTCCTGATTTGTGGCATTTGTTGATTTCCATAGTGTAAATACTCCCACAATGGCCCATTTCAAGTCAACAATGAGTCATCTGCTAAATGCGCAATCGAGAAGAGATGTGCCCAATCAGTTCCTATGAGCCAGAATGAATGGGCTCCAATATACCACTGCTAGGAGATGTCCAATAAATATTCATTTGAATGAAAGCCTACCCATAGGAAAACAGTTTGGAATCCCTTTGATGAAAGTCAGAATCAAAAAGGCTAAAACCAATTGCATTTTATTACTTTCCATCCTCTAAATTTACTAGTTGGGGAGAAAGGTAGGAGGCAGTTCATGAAAAAAAAAAAGAAAAAGGATGTCTTTTCCCCTGATTTGTGCTAGTCAAGAGTTTTATCACTGCCACCTGAAATGTTTTGCCATTGAATCTGCTCATTGTTGAGCGAATCATTGTCTTGAATGTAGTGTACACGAATGGTATTTCAAAATGAAGAGGCACAGCACCTTAGGCACCTATATTAAAGTTCAGGATTGGTTTTGCTAATTGAGAATTTAGGAGACCAAGCCCCTGGATGCAGCACCTAAGGAATTGTTTTACAACATGGAAGCCGTTAGACAATATGGACCTTCTATGAATGAGCAGGAATCCTTGCCGTGGGGGTGGAGAAACTGCCTTCCAAGTGCAAATTCCAATGTGGAATCATCAAATAATAATTCATGACAGAGATACAACATATGCTCTCCTGATAGAGTGGGAGTTACAGGACACAGAGAGCGAGTAAGCAGCAGAAACTCCGTGAATTACAGCACCTCATTGCCATTATAAAACATCTTTATTGGGAGGGAAAACGCAATATTTTGGTAGAAGGAGATGAAGTAGGTAGTCGGGATTGCTCACTTACGGTAGAATGTGCAATTTTACAGCTGGGATATGCCCGTCTGCTTTGTGTCTTCCTTGACTCACAGCCCATCCTGTGTATACACAGTCTAATCCACAAGGCAATCAAGGTGCTCACGTAGAACCTGGGAAATGGAGAATTTTATGAAAGGGAAGCCTATATTTGCTACAGAAAGTTCTCAAGCGCCATCCTCTCCATCCCCTTGGTAATGTTAATTTGATTTGTGCTACTTCTGGGAAGCTGTTGTAGTGGTCATTGAGTGTGTGTTCTTGAGGCAAGTGGATTGATTCACCTGTATAAAACTCCTTGTTGTTGTTGTTTTACTGTTCAGGTTTGGAAGTTACCACCATTTCATCTTCTTAGCAAAGTCTTAATGCTAAGAACCCATCACTGGAGTCAGGTGCAGAAGCCTGGTGCCCTTGGATCCTTGAGGCTTACAGCAAATTCCTGCTTTACCTTCCCAGTGTTACAGTGGCAGAGAGAACAGCTTCTAAAGTCATCGGAGAGATGCAGTCTATTGGAATTTTTAGACCTGTAAAGAAATTGACCATGCAGGGATGCCTGGGTGGCTCAGCGGTTTAGTGCCTGCCTTCGGCTCAGGGCGTGATTCCGGAGCCCTGGGACTGGGTCCCACATTGGGCTCCCTGCATGGACCCTGCTTCTCCCTCTGCCTATGTCTCTGCCTCTCTTTCTCTGTGTGTCTCATGAATAAATAAAAAAGAAAGAAAAGAAATTGACCATGCAAATCCTTCAGTAAGCTCAGTGTGTGAGACATGTTTTCCTCCCTAGGAGCAAGGGGAAGGAACTCATACTCCTTCCAAGACAGTTTTCAATCTCGTGTTTTTGCACTTTTTAATTCTTTCTCATGAAGGGACAAGTTAAAAGATTTGAACCCTTTATCTGCTTGGCAAATCAGAATATCAAAATAACACGAGGAAGGTTTATAGCCAAAGATAGGCGTCACAGAGAATGGAGATGAAAATGCATGATATTTAGAAGTCTCTACTCTCTACCTTATCATTTTCATCAAAGAGAATATAATTCCTCTATGCAAACATATGAGTGAATTCCTATATTCATTCTTTCTCAAATCACCTACTTGTTTTGGGGAAGTGTTCCTTTAAAATATTTTGAATCCCAATCATATGTTGAAGGTTTTTTGAAAGATGAGAGGTCATCAATTTCATGGTTTTAGTGATTTGACTCTGGAATGCCATTATTTTCCTCTTATAAATTTGATCAGTAAAAAATCCCATAAAATGGTCATAGTGATTCCCTATAAGGTAGTCTCCTAACACCTAAGTTTAGAAAACAATGTTTCAAGGGGTACTTTATGTTGATCCACATCACTGTGAAGTCTTCTTTATTTGTTATTGTCTTTTAGAAAGCATGAAAATGTCTTTTCTATTTGGAGTTGTTTTCAGGAAATATGGACTCTTGTCTCTCTCGTTACCTCCTGGCTACACTCACTTTCTATGCTATTTGTGTATCTACATTATTCATGCTTACAAGCCCAGCTGTAAAATAAAAATAGAGTGAATGAATGAGTTCTAAGGATCAACATAAAAATACGGCCTGAACTCCAGCCAAACCTTGAATCTAACTTATTTAGATCAGTTCACTAGTTCACCACTTCCCTACTTCATACAAAAATGCTATTAGTCAAACTACTTCTCTTTTGAAAATCTGTTCATCTGAATATAAGTTTGAAGCCCAGGACTTTTCTTAATTAAAATGATCAAACCTATAATATTCCATGTGTTCTGTACATCCCTCAATTCTCTGTAAGACCTGGAAAGTTTTCATGTCAATCAAAAAATGAAGAAAACTACTTCGTTTTGTTTCTTGATTTCTGAAATTCAGACCTCTTTATTTTTATTTACTCACCAGCCAGAAAACATTGTGTGGCTTTCTTTGAAGCTATGAAAAAGATTAATACAGAATGGCCCCAACTTTACTATGCTAATATTCTGGGAGGCATGGTCCTCAGAGACCATCTTAGGCTGGCTGCTGCTGCTTGTGATGCTGGTAAATTGAAAAGCAAAATACCGCCGACACAGTGAAAAAGCATGGTCAACTTTACATCAGACTTCATTGTTCCTGCCATCATGCGCTGCTTTCCACACATAATAGTGACTGATCTGGGTGATCCTTTTCACTTAAGGGAAAAAACATTTCTAAACTCATTTTATCAGCTCCAGAGTTTCATATGTATAAAACAGAGAATTATATATGTGACAGGGCCCAATACAGGGACTAAGAGATCTCCAAGCCTGGAATGAAAAACATAGAGTTTTCTGGCAATTTGAGCCTTTTGTAAATTTTCCTCTCAAGCTGATTCACATGGCTGAGTAGAAAAATGTGTATTCCTCATTGAACTCCAACCGGCAGCTTCCTAGCTTTCTGCCGTCAATTGTGGTGAAATCATTGTCAATTAATCAACTGGAAGAGCAAACACCTGCCCAATTTATTATTATTTTTTTACAAGTAATTAGGAGGTCCAATAAAGCAGCAGGAGTAGATACATTTTCAGGTAAAAGCATATGTCAAAACCTGCATGTTTCTAAGCAATCCCACAGCAGAGAAAGAGAGAGAGAGAGAGAAAGAGAGAGAGAGAGAGAGAGAGAAAGAGAGAAAGAATATGTATATTTCTTTTGACAACAAACAACCACAAAAAAATTCTGAAATGTAGAACAAAAAGGCTTGTCAAGCAACGATCTTTATTGCCTAGGATCCCAGCACCTGCGAGCATATTTAAGCGCATGATGTGTGACACATGTATGTAGGTCACTGTTGTGTAGGTGGCATAGGTACCATTGGCCTGGGTTCAGGCAATGAGCTTATATCTACCAGTTTTCTGTATATTTTGTAAGCCAGGCAACAGAGACAGACTCTACATTTTGTCTCTTCTCCAGAGAGAGGGAGAGGGAGAGGAGAGAGAGAGAGAGAGAGAGAAGGAGAGAGGGAGAGAGAGAGAGAGAGAGAGAGAAGCAGCCGGGTGGCAGAAGCCCATGTACACTTGCACAAAACAGGTGGTGTTCTAGTTAGGATGCCATATTTGCTATTTAGGGTTCTTGTGATCTCTGGAAGGATGGGTAAGCTATAGGGTGCGTAGGATGAATCTACACAAAGCATCCCTAGCGCTCCAAGCCTACAGGCTCTGAGCGACCTGGCACTTCACATATCGAGATGGGTTATCTCAGCAAGCCTGCTACAGAGTCTCTGCGAAATTTGGGTTACCACATTTAGCTGTGGGATTACAGCACATAATACCACAGATAGGAGATAATGCCTAAGGCATGCGGCTGTGGCAATGTAAGCCTCGCAAGGCTAATTATGGCAGATTTGGGGGTTGGGGCAGATAGAGGTGAGGCAGGACGTGGAATGGGTAATGCAGCATGGCTTGTGGCTTGCTAGTGGCTGTCATGGCATACTTGCCCCCACAGCCTGGTACCCCACCTACACTGACAATCTAAACAAAGCTATGAAATGTCATTCTGTGCCTCCATCCTTCTTTTGAGGCAAACAGCAAAAAATCAGAATTTATTTTCTCACTAGGAGTCCAATAGCACATAAAGGGGGCAGAATTTATTTTTTTCTCTTACTTTTAACTGTTTTTTTTTTTTTGAGGCCGAAGTGATAGGTTAAATTTTTCTCTCCAATGGCACTGCATGAATTTTTTTTTCTTTAATAATGATTCATGTTCATTGCTTCCAGTGGCCAGAAACTCTCAAGATATTTATGAAACAAGTTGTCACCTCATGGTACCTCACCAAAACTTTGTTTTGTCACATTTGTGTTAGTGAGCTTTATTTCTCACTGTATTTCAGTTGAATAATCTCCCCAACACTTGGACAAGTCCTGGACAAATCTGGTAGAGTTCAGAATAAAACTACATTGTGGTGGGTGATAATTCTTGCTAGTCCAGCTGTCTCAAATTTTGAACCTGTTCACATTTCCCGTATGCCAACATTTCCTTCTGATTTACAAAGACTATTTGAATACTGTAGCAAGTCATGAAGGCCATTACCTCGTCTCAATTTTTCTCATAAGGAAACGTTGCTTATCATAATCTATGTCCTACTCCTGTAACTCAGTTGTTATGAAGCTCAAATGTAAAAGGTGTTTCTCATATAATTGAAGTATTTCCAACGTACTACTGTGTTGTAATCTCTCCTCCCTTTCTCCCAGGTGCAACTCTTCTTAATCTTGGAAAAATGCACAATGAGATTTGGAGCATTTAAAAGACATAAGTTGTCCAGAAAGTCTTAAAATAAAATCTGAAGAATACCGGATATGGTACTGATTAGTGCTTTCTTGGATTTTTTTTTTTTTTTTTAGGATCTCTGCCTTTTGGGCACATGCTAAGATTATATTTTCTACCCTCTTGTGTTTGCACGGAACCATCTGACTAGTTCTACACAATTAATTGTGATCAGAAGGGCTGTGAGTCATCTCTGATCCAGGGCATTTAATGGTTGATATA
Organism: Canis lupus dingo; assembly: GCF_003254725.2. Classification (NCBI taxonomy): domain Eukaryota; kingdom Metazoa; phylum Chordata; class Mammalia; order Carnivora; family Canidae; genus Canis; species Canis lupus. Next base: position 24,169,817 of record NC_064265.1, read on the forward strand.
TATAGGAGACTTTCCAGATCTTTCTCTTTTTCCTATATCATGGCAACTGGCCCACTTTATGTGCTAGCTCTTTCTTTGGGGTTAGCCCATGAGTATAATGAATGCAACATTTCTGATGATCCCTAAGGACATGCTGGACATTGACCATGAGTAGGAAGTAAATGCGTGTTGAAATAAAACACTGATTTTTGAGAGGCTCTTTGTTACCTCAGCATAACCTAACCTTTCCTGACTGTTAACTAGTTCACTGGAACTGCAATACATGTGGTGTGGAAAAAAGGGGGTACCAGATGGGACAAGTTTGGGAAGAGCTAGTTTGAACAAGATGAAATAGGTTATGTAGGCTGTTTCAGATTCATTAGTGGCCTGTGAATCTTCATAAGTCTATTGTAAAGACAAAGCATCCTAATACAGTACTTTCTATTTGATGATCATCCCAAAACGGCTCACATGCCAAGGAATGCATGCCAACTCTCCACCACCTCACTGGCCTTTGTCCTCCTGTGACAGCATCGGGAGAGTCTTCCTCAATCCTTGGTAATGCTAGCTTATGGCATAGTGCGGGTTTCACTGCCATTCCACGTTCCTTGTAATCCATTGGCTTGAAGAAATCTATAAATTCATTCTCCTCCTGAATGTTAGCTAATTTCAAAGGCAAGCGTATAATATTTTGCACGTGAAGGAGAGAGCGGTGCTATTCTCTAGGAGATATATATTTTTTTTAAAAAAATGTAGACTTTGACATTTTTCTGGCTCACTAATTTCTTTTCTTTTTCTGATTAAAAAAATACACCTCGTTTATGAGGAAAAAAAAATATATTACCATACGTGCTACAAATAGAAGCCAACACACCAAAGAAAGTAACTGCTGCTAAAAGCTGGCTAATTGAAATGTAATTCATTAGTTTCAAACAGAACTGGCTCTGCGTGCGCGTGCGCGCGTGCGTACGCACAAGCACACATACACACACACTCACACATACACATAGAATTTTTGGCCTCACAACCCTTTCCAAGGTTGCATTTATGTTTCTTTATCTGGCAATGTTTTTGCTGCACTTGAGAAACTGGAAAAATCTATTGTATTGAAAAAACTAAAGGTGGCCACTCACATGCAAAGTCAGTAGCTATGTTTTTTTTTTTTTTTTCCATGACTATTTTCCTCTGGGGGATGATTGTATAGACGCCAGCCTAACAAAGCATTCTGTCTGTCAGTGGTGTACTGAATTTGGAGAGAGTGATCAGAACTTAATTCTCAAAATGTTACTCTGATGCAAATCGAGGCCATTCTATTTCAAGAGACTCTAGTTTCTTTATTCAAAGTCACCCTGCATTTCTGGAGCTAATTTGGTCTGAAAAGTAACCGGTTAGGTGAAGAACCAAAGTGTTTCCAAGCCTTAGGCTGCAGGTGGCTGAGATAAAAGTAAATCCCAAGCTGTTAGAAGAAGAAAAGGAAGCGGAGGAGGAGGGAAAAAAAATAAAATAATGAAAAAAAGGAAATGAAAAGGAAGAAGGAAGGAAGGATGGAAGGCAAGAGGGATGGAAAGAAAGTAATTCTGCTCCTGCGCTCATTTACTTTCTGAATTGACACACGAGCAGCCCAGATCTTATCAGATAATACACACATTTAGAAATCCGTCTGCACGTGTCTATGTTCCTACAGCCCATTCTGCCTAGCTAAAACAACATCTTTTTTTTTCCCGAAAAATCTGTTTCCTTCTTACATAGTCCAAATGTTAGAATGTGGTTTGAATTCTTTTTTGAACATTAATTTAAACAGTATGGGAATAGATCAGCCCTTATAAGTCTAAATAAAACTTCCTTCGACATATATAATATGGTGTGCTTATTTGGAGGCTAATGGAGCTGGAAAGGAAAAGTGGGAAAGAGTTAAGCACAGAAAAGAGTAAGCTTCATGGGAGTTTTTTTCTTATAAAAATTTAATTGCTGCGTATTTTTTTTCCATCCAACCTATTTAGCAGAAATTTACAGCAAAGCTTTAAACTGGTTTTCATACCAGCATTCCAAATGTTCGGATATTTTGACCTGAACAGAAAAATGCAAATAACACAGTGCCACTTAGTGGAAAGGGGAAAAAAAAAATCATGTGGATGAGGAAGAAAGTCAACAGGCATCCAAATCATTGCCTGGAATTATAGATACAAGTCATGTTTGACATTCAGATGCTACGCCTTTTGATGGCTTTCAATCACATTAAATTTCTACTGCCACAATAATAAGTAAATTGTGTCACATGCTATCACAACAAACATTTCCAAAAAGAGCATGGAGGAATCCATTCAATGCTAGTAGTATAGAAATGTTATAGACTCTACTTGCTCAAGGAGAGAAATTTTAGTAACTTCTTAAGGTGAGGCAGTCTTGTAAATTGATAGAACCATATAATTTTTGTAGCTATATATGAATTATAATCAGACACTTAGACTGTGCTCAGCAGAGCAACTTTCTTCTCTGCGTTAAGAAAAGCTGGAGGATCATTGACATCCATAGTACTTTGAGGATCTTGAAAAAGTCACAACTGGGGTGGGGCCATATCTCTCCAGCTTTTGGTGAGTCAGGGGTCAGGGCCACCAATTTAGTCTGCAAGCTGAATATTTTGTTTCCACAAAAATGAAGGTTCACTATCGAAAGTGAAGCTTTTTGTAACTATTGTTGCATTGTCCTTGGGGGTGAAATGTGTAATACCTTTAGGTGTCTCTCTGTGTGCCTATTAAATGTAATCATCTATCAAAGCTATCAAATAGCATTTCATTATTCTAATATTTTGCAAAATTCACAGCATGCATGGACAAAAGCAATGACTCTATTTATGTACATATAACTTGACACACCCAGTAAAGAGCATCAAGGCGCTCTTTCCCTCTCCCACTCCCTCCTGTTCTCTGTTGAAGCTAGAGCTTATTTATCCAGCTCTGAAGCGCTCTCAAAGTCTGCTTCCTCCCACCGCCTCTCAGCTTCACAACACCCTTACAAAAATGCTACCTTTGGATACTATATTTTATTTTTACAGCCCACCTGCCAACAGAACAGAATTGTAACCCTCGCCTAGGTAACTCAGCAGGATAGGTTCACAAAGTCTATGGTCTTCCATTGGGCCAAGTTGTGATCTTTTAGGGTAGGTGGTGCTGAATGCAAATGGCAGCACTGATGGTTTTACAAAAAGTATTTGAGGCATCCTAGACAGCACTTGGGGAGTCAGCATGGAATTAAAGATGAACAGCATTCACAGCTCTTAATCAGAAGCTCTTTCTACAAGAAAAAAAGAGAAATTAAAAAAAATGTTCCTACATTACCTACAGTGTTGTTAATGTAACTTTCTATTTACATAATATGCAAAAAGGGCTGTCTGCAAACTGCAGTAATCTATATGGAATGAGGACAAAAGATACTGATTTCTCTAAAATGTTCTTGTTAAGGAATAATCAAGAAGTTAGAACCTCTAATCTTGCAGTCAAAGCAGAAGTTTGGGAGATTTTTTCTTTTTTTCATTTTGCTCATGTATATATATTCACATGCACAGACGAGTACAGACAGATTTACAGATATCAAATATATCGTCTTTAACATTCAAGAACTAAATTAAACTTCAAAGAAAAAGTTAAAGTTCCCAGTAAAAGAAACATTTATTCACTTTTGATTTAGCCTTAAGCACTTCCAGCAAGTTTGCTCTGAGATGTCTAAGGAGAAGTTAAGGGTGTGGTGTGTGTGTGTGTGTGTGTGTGTGCACCATGTTCCTGCTTGTGTTAGAGGGAGAGAGGCAGAGTGAGGGAGATTGGAAGGAGAGACAGAAAGAGGGGAAGAAAAGGGAGGGAAGATGAGATAGACTAGACTGGACGGAAATGGAGCAGAATGGAAGGAAAGAGAGGTAGAAAGAGGGAAGGAGAGAAGAAAGGAGCAAGGGACAAAGAGATTGCCAGATGCTCTTTCTCCTCTGAGTCCCTGAACTTTCCAGTGTTTTAATCAGTGAGAGATATATTTTGCCCTGAGTTAAAGTGATGCCCGAGGGAGCTTCTAGAGAAGGAAATATCAAAGGCAAGTTTGTCTAAGAAAATGTCCGACTGCTTGTAGGTTCTATCTTCCATTTCTAGATGATGATAAGGAACATTCTGGTTGGCATCGACTGTGAGGGCACAACATATAGAGAAAAGCACATCTAGGGCAATACAACATCGAACCAGCAAGGGATGACTGAATGAAGAATCAGCACAAAGAAATGCATTTGCAAACAGCCAGTTAGTAGCTGATACCCTTAGGACCACTGTGTAAACTGCTGCAGGCTGTACCAGTAGGAACTTCCCAGAGTGGAGATACTGGGATTCAATGAGCTTACAGACTTGATGGGTCTTTGAGTGTCTTATTGGCCTCTGTGTCCTTCAAGTCCAAAGATGTGCTACACCCAGGCATAAAAATGTAAATCATCAAAAAGTTTCAGACTGACTAATGCATATTTTAGGACTAGAATTGTTATATTGGATTTCCCTTGGAGTTCTTCATATACACCAATTAAACCACCTGTTGATCAATTTTACTCTGAAATAGAATGATGACTTTACAAATTCACAGTATTATTCAGGTTTTCTATAGTGAAATGACAGCAGCAAAGACTTCCAGATCCAGAGACCCAGGTTTGAATCCCAGATCTAGTTTGGACTATCTCTGTCTTTGTTCAAGAATCAAATTACTCTGCACCTCCATTGTTTCCCTCCATAAAATAAGAATAATCATAGAAACAGTACCTCACAGAAATTTCATGAAGGTCAAATGACAGCATCCTTGCGAAAGATCTTTTTAGGTTGTGACCAGCACTTCCATGGGGCCTTTTAGTGATTTCTTTATGTGTAAGGCTGATAATTTTATACATCTCTAAAAATTGTCTGTTTTAAAACTCTTTGTGTCATGCTTGGTGGTCTAGAGTGTTGGGTCTCTCCATCAAGCTGTTATGCTTGATAAAAAAAAAAAAAAAAAGTCAAAACCTCCTTCCAGAATAAAATGGAGGTTTGCCTGTAGACTCTCTGGGGGCACCTGTGTGGAGGTGGAGTGCCTTGTCATTTTTCCCAATGGAACATCTTATCTACCACCAACTAGTTAGGTTTCTAAAACTCAGTGTTTTTCTTAGTTAGCATTGTAGGGCTTTAAAATGAGATCTTTCTTTCTGCAGGTGCTGTTATTAGCACTCCATATGCATATTTCATATCATCTTGCTTCTGAAATTCCTGCATGAAATATTGTACAGTATTATTAACCCCACTGTACAGATGAGGAAACTGAGGCCTAAAACCTTATTTGTCAAAGATCACCCAATTAGTGACAAGGGAGATCATAATTTGCCACATGCCAGACTCTAAAGGCTATGCTTTTATCCATTTATCACAATACTTACTTCATTTGCACTTTCCCCCCTTTAGATCATAGCAAAGGCTTTGCCAGAAAAAAAAATGCTTTTGGAAAAAAGAGCATAATAGAGAAATAGTATACTGTGTGAATAAAGCAATTAAAGACAATGTATATGATAGTTTAAAAGCAAAAACACTATGCGTCTATATGGGATGGGGCCAGAGAAAGAGAGAGAAAAAAGATGGGAGATGACCTGAAAGAATGGATACATATCAAACTTGATGGTGGTGGAAATAAGATATCAGTAGGAATGAAATTTAAATTTTTCTTTTTTCTTATTTTTAAAATAAGTGTGCCCTGTTTTGCTTTGAAAAGAACATTGAAACTGTGTGTTATCTGACACTTCTGACATTTTTCTAAACTCTAAGTGTGGATTAATTTAAACCAAGGGATAGCTATCTTTGAACATCAAAGTATTTGCTCCTTGTTCCTTCACATGCATTTGATGCTAAGTCCTCAGCTTCCATCAAAGTCATCATAAGAAAGAGCCATATCGGAAGACCCCCTGCTTTTCCTGCAGAGTGTTTTTCTGGACATTACTTAAGATGACATTCTCTAACATGTGTTAGGTCCTAGATGTTTATTAGAACTTAGTGCCAAGAAAAACTGTTCCCCTGCAAAGAGTGAATTGCCCTCTTGTTTCTAATAATGCAGAAGATAAGCCAATCATCAGGCTTTCTTTATGCATATAACATGGAGAGCTCATCCAGATTTGCTCCTTCATTAGAACTGTATCGATCTTTCTGCCCAGTTTAACCATATCCTTCATGTCTTCTCAGGCCTGGTTTCCTCTTTCTTTGTTTTTCTTACTCCTTCTGCATATATATTATTTGAAGAAACTAAGTTTCTTCAAATAATGTTTGAAAAGTGGCATTCTATAAAGTACTTAGTTATACAATATGAGAATTAGTTATACATTTAGGAGGTGGGAGCAATGAAACTGTCTGAAGTAAAGAAGAAAAAAAAAACTTCCCACATAGGTTTTAAGAAGAATATTAACCCCTCTACCTTTTGGATAACAACAAATGGGAAAATACAAATATTTGTGAAAATATGTCAACCATGACAAACTTGATAAGACAACTGGTAGAGAACGGCAGGAGCTCTGTGTCCGAGTTGTGGTGAACTGGTTTAGTTGGGTGGTTCAGTGACTCAATTTTATTTTTGAAACTCAACAACTATAGTAATGATGTCCAGAAGATGGCCTGGCCATAGGCAAGAATTAATAACCAGGTCTTGGGAGAGCAAGAATGCTAGGATTAAATCAGTGAAATATTGAGGACATTTGTCAGAGAGAGATTGAACAAACCTTGTCAAGATGGATTGGGAGGAGATTAGACAGTGTTGAACAAATTCCAGAGAGATTGGGGCTTTGAAAAGGACGGAGATGTGATCTTTCCCATGAAGAAAGGCAAAGGATAGTACAAGGCACAGAGACAGAACACTGGCATGCGCCACAGTCAGTGCCATGATGGGTCAATCTCTAGGGTTCGTCCTGGGGCATTGCAGTACAGTCACTGGAAGGGGCGCATGATAAAGGGGCGGGGGTGGATGAGAGGAGACATCTGTGTGTGGTGCTGAGGGCTCTGGGGGATAAACAAAGGTTTTTTGAGCTATGAAGGGCTACTAGATCAAGATTTGGAAAGTGATTGGATTCTGAGAAGGTATTCTAACTTTCTTGTTTGGGTTGGGGGATCAGGGAAGATTTTACAATTGATGTGAGCCAGTAACAGGAAAAGTAATGACAAAGAGGTGGCCATTTTGTCATCTGAATATGAGGCGGCTTGAGGCCACAACATTGGAAGTGATATAGACTCATGGTGCTAAGAGGATGGGGAGTCTTCATGCCCCTGCTCTGTCACTTTAACCGCATACCACAAATCTGCCATTCCATAAGGGAAAGGTCCAAGAACTATGATCTGATGCTTGCATCAGATGTTTCTGTAGAGTCTGTTACATCCCCTCAGCTCAATTATTAATCCATACCACTGTGATGGGGGTTCTGTGCATGCCCATGACAGTCCACCTCAATCAGCCAGCTCAGCACCTCTCTATTTTTCTGTCCTAGAGCTTTATCTGCAGATGGCCCCTGGAAGTGAGAGGGTTAACACCCCTATGAACATCCCTCAATTAATGAGGAGTGGGTGCTGGTGGATATTTGCCCAGGCCTCTGGTCCTTGGAGGGACAATTCTGATGAACTTTCTATACATTTCCTCAGAATTCCCCAGATGGATTGAGCCCCAATTGCTCACAGCAATAACCAGCTTGGTAATGTACAGTTTATTACTTGTGCTAGTTGCCCATCTTACTCTCCCTGTTCCCTCATTCCTGCTTCCTGGGATAACTTTCCAAATAAATGACCTATATCCAACTCCGTCTTTTGCCTCTGCTTTCAAAGGAACCCAAGCTAAGAGCTCAAAGTGGTTTTTTGGATTCTCTCTTTCCTACTACTTTTTAACCGCTCCAACTTACTTTGGCTCTAATTTCTCACTGGCAAATCCTGTTTTAGTTCTGAAAAACCCCAACTGTCAGTTGTTAGAGAAGCTGCAGGCAAGAATTCCAACCTAAAGAAAGGTAAATTTAACCCTAAATAATAACAGACTCCCTCCACCCAATGAAAGGAGGAGTTGAAATATTTTCAATTATTGGCTGTTGCCTTTAAGACCTTTATTGACTCTCATCAATGACAAAAGTTAACAATTGCTTTATTTAGAGGTCTTAATGTTTAAAGTTGGAGGTAATAGGTAAAATGTAACTCTTGGAATGTCATCAGAGTGATGCTGTTTCTTTATACTGGAAGACACAGTTTTGGATGTACCCCCAAGTAACTCCATTCCAACTGAGGTCTGCAGTGGGTATGATGTATCTATAAAATGGAGTAAAACCTAGTGTAACAAATATCACAGAGGAGCATTTTGTATGTTTACTAATTGAGTTCTTATTTTCATTACTGTTCCCATCTCTAATAATGTATTTATTTGAACCAAGTTGCCCTTCTTTCACTAACCTTAAAAGTAACTATCAGTTATCACTAAGATGGCTGAATGTCTAAGGTAGAATAAAATTATTATAATGATGGGTTAGTATTTTTATGTAGCAATCAATATAATCTCCCAAAATAGCTTCTGAAGCATTGACCCACATTGTCTTTGGGGCATGGTTGCTACTGCAAAAATTGAAAAAAAAAAAGACAATATTAAGCTCATGAACTTCTTAAAAGGTGCTATAATTCCAAGGCAAACAGGTAATAGCTTTGAGAAAATCAGCACTTTTGAGTAGCAAGAGCCTGTATCTTTTAAGCACCCAAAGTAGAGTCACAAAAGGTTATATGATTAATCAGAATAAGTTATTGACACCTGCCCAGACTAGATAACCCTGGAGAGAGAATAGTCAAAGATGAAGCAAAATGGATTAAATGCTGAGAGGCTCACTGAAAGGCTCACTGTTGTCATTCATGGATGATAACATGGAATATTGGCCATCCCTGAGAACTAGAGGCAACTTTACCTATCAACAGATGCCAGAGAGGACAGGATCTGACATCAGGATGAGAATCCCCCCTCAATGCCGTGACACTTGCCATATCCCTAACTTGGAAATCAACCAAGGTGGATGAGGACAGGAGGAGAAAAATGTATAATTGAGTGGCTTTAAATTTTATTGACTGATGTTGCATTTTTCAATTTGAGGAGATTTCATTTAAAAGTTTGTATTTCCAGTTTGTCTCATAAAATCAGAAGATCTAGCAACATCAGGGGATCCTTCCAGCTTTCAATTTTCCCACTCAGTATTAGCTGCTCCCCCCAACCTTGGTACTATAGTTTGCCCCAATCCCTACCGCTCCTTAATGTCTTACACCTGGATCACTTCACTCACTTAAATTATTAGCACGGGGCCTGTGGATATTTAAGTGCTTATCTATAAGTTTAGAGAGCAAAACAAGGGAAAGGAATTTGGCTGAAGGTACTTGTTTATCTACAGAAAAGGATTGTATTTATAAGGTTAATTCTGTCAATGGAGTTACCGCTTCATGCCCGTCAAAATCAGAGGCTTTTTTTTTTTACCTATGCAGTCATTGCCTGCTTTTCTCATAAGAAGGTTGCCACCTAGACCCTATGAGACTGGGAGAATAGAAACCTTAGTCCCTATTGGATATAAGTGGAAATAATAATATACATATACATACACATATACATATACATATACACACATTATGTATATGTATGTGCGTGTACATGAGTTAGCTCCCCTAGCACCCAGCAAGTTTGTCAGTATCGTACTATTGCAAAGCTTAGTTAAAGAAGACCCGAATTTCAAGTTACAATTATGAAAACAAAACTGGTTTCTTCTTAATTTTGTAGATACCAGGTTTGCATACAGCATTAGCCATTTTCCTGTACATTTCCATTAGTAATGTCTTTGCTGATTAGTTTTTTCTAAATTAGCATGTTTATCCATTAGCATATCAATATTGCTGCCAACCATCCTCTTAATTTTTAGTTTTCTTGTTGCAACAAAAAAAATTTTTTTTGCCAATAAAAGCAGGCATTTCTTAAAGCCTTAATTAACTCCAGCACAATTCCTTTTTGCTTCTTTAATAATAGTGTGTAATATTTACTAAGATTATAGATTTTGCCTTATTCAAAACCACTGCTCATTCGAATAAGCAAAATCTTCACATTTTCGGGTTTGGCATTAACACAGTCTCCACTTGTCAAGAGATTCTCCAAGTTCTGGAATGCTTTGGAAATACTATACATTTTCAAGATAAGCATCAGAAAAACTTCAAGGACAAGGATTCCATAAATGTAAGATTTTTTTCTAAGTGATTATTGAAGTACGTTGGGCTTTCAGTAACCATGTAAAAGGAAAAAGATTATGGTCCAAACTCCAATTCTCTTGTCCAAGTCCTTTATCTGTATTATCCCACCACAAATAAGCAGAATTCTGGCTGACTCATAGCTTTGATGTGCACAATTATATAAATTTGAAGTCACCTACATCAAATAAGTAACACTATGTTTAACAAAGTACACAGGAAGCACGCTAAAATATATAGTCTGCTAAAGACTCCTGTCTACACTGTTATTCGAGGTAGGTTCTTTTGACTACAATGATTAAATATCTGCAATAATTTTTTTTCTGCTGAGTCTGTGGAGACTGTTAACAGTTATGCTTACCCAATTCTAAGCACTGTCTTATTAAGGTAAGTGCCAGTAATTATAAATCTTTATGTGTAAGTGTAGGGTTTTTTCACACCTTTCTGGTGATTAAGAAAGAAGAATGATGAAGAAGCTGGTGATATTGATGACTGTATCTCACATACTGTTTGTGGAGGTGTAAATTGTCACTGTCTTTCTGGAGGGCAATTTGGCAAGATCTCTCAAATGAGAATGTCCTTTGCCCTGAAAATTCCACTTGTGAGAATTATTCCCAAGGAAATAATTGGAGAAGAAGGCAAAGATGAACGTACAGAGATGTTAGTGATAGTGGGGAAGTGAAAACCAGTCTCAATACCCAGCAATCAAAAATAGTTGAATGAATTAGGAAAATCCAAGCAATGGAATACTAGAAAGCCATAAACACGGACAGGATAAATCTCTATATAAATTAAAGTGAAAAAAGATGAGTATTTACTATTTAAATTTTAAGTACAGTTGTAGAATAACATATCTAATATGATACAGTAAGATAGATTTATATATGGAAATGCAAAAGACCGGAGAGACACAAACTAAAACCACTCAAATTGCTAATCTCAGTCCCATTATGAAGGCATTTCACTTTTTAATTTTATTTACTTCTCTATTGTGTAACGTTTTCCCAATTAGCTGGTTTTGTTCAAGAATTGTCTGTATTATTTATTTTTTTAGGATTGTGTTCCAGCACTCAGACACTCCCCTTTCTCTTTTCACATGAATCTTCCTCTGAAAGGAAGTCCTTGTCATGTGCCCCTTGGCCAAGCATAGTGCTCACCCCAACAAGGGTGTTAGTGTCTCAATCGGCTCTCTCTCCATCTGGGGCTATGAAGCCCACATGTAACATTCTTTCTCCAGGACTTAATGCTAAAGAGGGCACAGGAGGAGTTAGCTGTAAGGCTTATTGTAGGGGTGGAGGTGGCGTGAAACCCAAAAGTTCCACGGTGTGACCCTTGCGGTGGGTCCTGCGGCTCAGCTCTCAGAACATTCCTGGTTCTTGTCCATTTGTTAAACCTCCTCTAGCAAGGGCTCATAGAGACCTTCTAGTTCATCTAGCTTCTAGTTCATCTCCTCTGCCTTTTGATGGCCATAGTTCTGCTTCTGACTGATATGCTTATTTTGTTTTATAAGAGAAAACAAAACTATGTTTCCATCTAGCAACTGAAACAAATAGTTATGCACTATTTAGAAATAAAAGCCAGAACTGAATGAAAAAGCAAGGGGGGAGGGGGGAAGAAGGAAAGAACAAAACAGAACAGAAAAACCCTTGTGATTTCAGTTGGATGTAAGTGTGGGGCAACCAGGCTCATGATGATAAGGACAAAAACCCCAAAAGTGAGAATAAAAGTCAGTGTGGGTGTAACCATGAGCCATCTGATTAGTGTAATGAGTATATGTCAGGGAGAAACTCGCCTCTGTTTTGCTTTTCACAATATAAAACAAAGGCTTTAATATTAAGGGTTTAGTTCTTATTGTTCACTGTGGATTTATTGAACTGAGTCCCTTGAGGAGGCCTGGTTAATTTATTTCATATGAAACAGGTATCTTCTGTATTGGAAGTATTGTATTTTATTCGGTTTTGAATTGCTAAACTATCCAGACTTGTATCTTTTCCCTTACTAAGACGAGATAGATTCATGGAGTCACAAATAATAATAGCATCATAAACAAATGAGACTGAAATGGTTTATATCATGACTTCTCTAAGCTGAAGACATAAATGTTCCCTTTTTGAATACCTGAATAATTCAAGTAAAGGTATTCTTTAAACTTTTCCAGTATTCATATCTAAGAACATAAAATATTTTCACAATACAAGTACATTTACCAAGAGCAAATGTTTAAACAAAAGAACCAGGGTTCTTAATGAAACACCCTCAGGAAAATGTTTAAACTTTGCCCTTAAGTTTACTTTGTTCACTAATAGGCTTCTATTTCGAGTAGAGAGTAGGAAGGGTAAGTTCAATGTGTTAATAAGAAAAAAGTAATAATATTTAATTAATTCTGGCTGAACACACATGGTTTAATATACTTGGCAATATCATTCCATCACATGATATGATAATTTAATGGAACTTTTTTATTTAAATTGCTGGCAAGTTTATGAAATTATAAAGCAAATAGGCCATGCACTTGGGTGTAATTGACTGTATAAATGTGTTTTATACTATACTGTTGGCAAATTAGCCAATCCCTGTCACGGAATCAATTATTATCTAGCTGAATTCCACAAACACAATAGCAGAAATATTGCATTTATACAAAAAAACACCATGATTGTTAATCTTACATTGTGCATCTTAAAGCAAGGCAATAAACATTTATACTCTGGATAATCGTCTTAAGATAATGCCACTGCCAAATGATGCACATTTAAAGATTCCTTGTTGTTGGAGACAGTCATTTGGGTTTTATTTGTGCCTGCCTCCCCGGATCAATGAAGAGGATAATGGAAGCTTGGGTAGTTCGAGTCAAGTAGGGGCACGGGCATTTGACCTGCATTTAAGAGACACACACTGCCCAAAGCCAGATAACACGGTGCGTGCATACCTTGCTCTGGTGGCTTTAGAAATAATAACAATGTCACGTGTGTAGACGGAGCTATCACTTTCTGAGTGCTGTCATGCACGCTCTATCTTGTTACCTTTCCCAGTGAAAACTGTGGCATGGATGACCCACAGAAGAGCTCTGTGTCGTCAGTTTCTAGTCTGGCTTAATTTAGCACAGTTTATTTGGACCAGAAGGAGGTTTCTTTCTTCTCCAGTTAGCCCTCCAGTGTTGCCAGCCGAGGCTGCTGCAAACTGCTTGTTGGGAAAAGCCTGGATGCCAGCTTTTTGGATTCTGGACGGTCGAGGATGCAGCCGCCCTTGAGATAACTTGCATTTTCAAAACTGAATCTGATGAGACCAAGTGTACCTTCTCCTGGCCGTTTGCATTTAAGCTTCATACAAGTCTGTGAGGCTTACTTTACTCATTTGATGAGCAAGCGGAGGCTTAAAGAGTCAGAGAGATTTATCCAGGACGACACATATAGAAAGAGACAGAGTATGAACGTCCATCACAAGGGCTGATTCAAAACCTTTGTTCTTTGCTCTAAGACAAAAATCCAAACAGCAAGACCCTCTTCCCGTAGATGCTGACCAGAAACCAAGTCTGAAGAAATAAGGCTAAAACGGAGTCAACAGGGAAACTAGTAAGCATATTCCTTACAAGAATATTTTTCTCCTTAAAAGGAGCACATTCTTTTTTCTTTCAGCAGTTCGGCAGGGAGTAGATTTCTTTAAATACCCAGCTGAAGCGTGTTATCTCCTCTTTGTCTTTTTCATATTCACTTGAGTACATATCATAATATGCTGTTTGTTTTAATAGAGGTTTTTCTGCCTTGTGGTAAGCATTTGGACATTTCTTCCTTCTGGGAGAGTTTTTCCCCCTTAAGATTTCCTTTCTGCTGTTGTTGCTGTTGTTTTTTAAAAAAATGCTGGCCTTGATTTGAATCAGCTTCTCCATCGTTCCATTTTCTTCCTCCTCTTTAACCTTTGAATTTCTTCTGAGCCTTATTCTCACTGCTTTCTAGTAGTCAGCCCCACTGTTTGGAGAGCTACATCTCCCAGAGATTTGCTTTGTGAGCCCTAAGGTGGAGGAATGACAAAAGGGAGAAGAGAACCTTGCATTAAAATATTGACTTTTCATTTCTGTCGGGCTTTGTGGGTGTGTGATGTTCAATGAATATTGGACAATAGTGAAAAACTTCATACAAGTAAGCCTTGCCTCCAAGCTACAACTGTATTTAGTATAAGTGAATGCATTTTAAAAAAACTTATCATGATATTTACCCATTTTTTTAGGATATTCAGAGAGCCAGTAAACTCTTAAAAATCTGTGGAGGTCATTCCTTCCAAGATCTTTTATGAAATAAATATTTGTTGAATGGCAAAATTTAGTCCATAACCACTTTCCATTCCTTGCTTTAGAAGAAATGGGAAGCACTAGGATATGGCTGGCTGTGATTTTTATGATGAAACAAAGGTAGATCTCAAGACTCTTCAAAACAATCACAGATGATGAAGCAGGTTTTCCAACTAGTCATTAGTTTAAAGGTTTATATCAAACTTAGAGCAACTGTAAATTAATTTCTACACCCTCCTGAATATCCTTTTTATAGACACTGAATGTAAGTGAATGCTTTCCAATTTACCTTGCCCCCAACCTGAAAAATGTGAAAAATGATGAAAAGAGGAACAATGAATTTTACCACCTCATCAATCAACATTTCGGATTTGGACAACAATATTTTTCCTAGAATACCAGGGAGAGCTGTGGTGATGTGGATTACAGCCTCTCTCGACTATAGAACTTCATCTTTTTTTCTCGCTCACAAAATTTAGACATTCATTCAGCATACTTATTGATTTATTTAGGATCTTTGCTATGTGAAGCATTTAGATCCTGCACCAGTGTTCTTAACTGAATGACTGGCTAGATGAGTGATTGAATGTCCAACCCCCAAAGCTATCTGTGTGTGTGTGTGTGTGTGTGTGTGTGTGCCTTCCACTGGATATCTCCAAATCATCGCAGTTTCAACAACTCCAGAGGTACATATACTCCACAGAGTCCTCCTAAAACTGACTCCTCCTTTAGTATCATTTATCTACTTGGGGAAGGACAGCTACCCAATCTAGAAATCTAATTTAGAGACCCAGTCTAGAAATTTCAAAAGTCATCTTGAATCCCTTTGTGTGAATCAAAGAACCCACCGATCAGTGGGTCCTTAATACCTACTCTTCCTGCCTCAGAAATACCTCTTCCCCCTCGATTTCACTATGGTTAGTTCTGACATTTATGATTTCTCAGTCCTAGCTATGCAAGGAGTCCCCTGACACAGGGCAGCAAGTTTGACTCTTTCCCAGGTCATTTTCCATGCAGTCACTAACTTTTTTTTACTGAAAAACTAATCTTATATGTCATTCTTCTACTTCAAAACCCTGTGATGCCTCCATCTCTGACAGGAATAAGGTCCAGTTTACATAGCATGATGACAGGGTCCCTCATGATGTTTCTCACTGTAGATCTCCACCACTGTCTCCCAGCACACCTCTACACCGAACCTGCTCCCACCACACCTATCATGTTGTTGTATTTGGAAACAAGAATCTCACATATTTCCATGACTATGAGTGCTAATTTTTTTTAACAAATCCATCTCTATGGGCCTCAAATTACTCATGTATTAAATGTAGCTAATAATATTGAATACTTTATATGGATGTTGTGAGGATTAAAATAAGCTAATACATGTAAAGTACTTGAACAGGCTCCAGCACATGATACATTTGCAATAAATATTAGCTCTTATTGTTGTATGATTCAAATATTGCTTTTAGTCTAGGAAGCTTTTATTCTCCTCATCCTCCTGGACAATTCTGACTCCTAATGACCATCCTCTTTGGGAAGCCATCTCCGATTTGGCAGGAGAGTTGCTCCTCTATACATCCAAGGTTCTTTGTTCACTTATGTAATAGAGACCTGTCTGATTTAAAATCATGTATTGGTTTGATTGTTTGTTTCCTCCATTAAACTTTAATATCATTAAGAGCAAATACAAGATCTTAATCTTTTTTGGATGCCTCGGAAAGCTAGCAAAGTGCCAGCCATTTTGTAGGGGCATGATAAATGATTGTTGATCGAATAAAAGACATATGTTACGTGACACTGGATAGTGAAGACTGGTCATGTGATCTACCTACAAACTTTAGGGGACTTCAGAAATTTTTAACAATCCTAACAATCCATTTCTACTCCTAATAGATCTTGTCCTAGGCTGTTGAATAGTGGAAATTCCTGCTTGGGGGCATGATTCTCAAGTGAGATGAAGATTGGTCCAATCTATTGTTTTCTATATCACACTTCAGACAGAAATGGAATGGGTGGGGCAGAAATATTTTTCTTACCTTATCTTACATATATTTTCTGAGTTCGAGGTATAGTATATCTGTGCTAGTAAAATTCAGAAAACATTTCATTCATTTACATGTGATTTATGCCAGAGACCTGCCAGAAGAGTGTAGATATGAATCAAAAAATGTGATTCATTATTCCCCATATAGAAGTAATTATCTATGCCCATAAGATTCTCCCAAAGGGACAGCATGATATTTAAAACAGGAGAATTTATAGCTCTCACACATATTTGCATCTTTTACAAAGTCGATAATATTTTGAAAGGAATTGTGTGGAATATATGGGTGCCCTCAGGCCTACGGAGTTCCAATGAATCCTGCCAAATATTATATACCGTAAAGAACTCCAGCTTGATTGGCAATCCTCAGCTTGATCAAGGGGTGTGGAATATTAACTTCTTGAGGTGGTAGCCCTTACAAGTAACGGCTCTTACACCCTAGGTTTTCTCCAGGACATTTTCTCAAGTGTGTTTTGGTACTTCCCAAGTGTCAGGGGGAATAAGAATTAATTTAAAATGATTGATGATTTGGCAACCATCGAATGAGAATGAATCACTCCTTCCCTCGTTGGCAGTCAAAACTCAATTTGGTTTCCTGCTTTCTGTAACCCGTGAAAGTTTTCTAAGTTGCAGTAGATGCAGTTGAACAGCTCCATCGGAAACCAATACAGGAACTGGGAAAGGTACAGGAGAGGTTGTAAAGACTAACATTTTACACAAATTTTTTCAAGCTGAGTGCTAAGATGACAATGGGTGATTAGGCTGAGCCCACTCAACACAGACTTAACTGGTCAGGAAATGGTTGAGTTTCAGCTTTTTGGGGAGATTTTAATTAATTCAATTCTTAATTATCAGTCCCTTCCCCACTCCCTATCTAGCCAGAGTTCCCCAAATTTGAAGGGATTGTCCAGTTATTATCAGTTTATTACAAGATCCTCTATCTTAGGCCTTCTCAAACTAAAATATGCATGTGACTCTCCTATGCATCTTTGTTAAAAGGTTCAGTAGGTCTAGAGCTGGAGCCTGCATTTCTAACAAGCTCCCAGGTGGTGCTGCTGGTCTGAAGACCATACTAAGTCTCAGATGTCTAAATGCAACCTCAGACCACAGTAGATCCCTTCCTGCCACCCTGGGTTTCTCTACGATGCCATATGCAGGCAAAAAGTAGATATTTTAGAATAGCAGAATAAAACAGACATTCCAAAAAGCAAAAAGTCCTTCAAAAGTCGCTTAGAACTGTGGAGACCTAAAACTGAGAAATGACATTTCTTCTAATCTCTTTATAAGTAAACAAATAGGTCTAGAATTACCTTTTGTTTTTGGCCTTTTTAGCATCACCCCAGCATGTCAAGAACAAGAAAAAAGTTTATTAGAGATTTACTTTCACATTTCTGAAACTGAAATCCATTCTAGTGATATAAGGGGCAATCTTAAACTCTTTAAAACAATCCAAGTGCTGTGCCAACCATCCATTTCCTGGAGTCTTGTAAAGGTTGCTATTTATGCCTCCTCTGGATCTCTTGGTGTGCCCGTTCCCCTGTTGCTGTGAGTGTAGGCTAGGGGGGATTTCCCTGGGTCCACTGGGGACCTTCTGGCTGGGGCAGCTATCAATCCCAGTCCCCCACCCATCCTCCCACTCCTCTTTGCCCCCAGAGCTAACCAGATGATTAGATCCTTCTGGCATACCAAACACCAGCTCCCTTGCCTCAAGGTGGGCCCAATTTTATCGTGCAATTCATGCTCCAGAGCCACACATTTGATCAGGCTGGAAATGAACTGCAATTATATCATCTCCTCATTGCTTGATTCCTTCCCCTGTTACACCCCGCTTCCTTCACTCCCCTAATTTGAGAGCACTCCCCCAATAAACACTTAGTAAAAGAATCCTTATCCCAAGGTCTGCATCTAGGGAACTAATATGAGATGATTATGTCATAACACTCTTCTACCAAAGTTAAGAAACGCCTTTTCATTCCAGGAAATGTCATTGGATTCTAGAAAGAAAAGAGAAAGAGAAAAAAAAAAAGAAATGAACCATCTAAATGGCTGAAAATGACCCTATGATATAGTGGTAATATTTATTTCTTGAGTTATTCTTCCTCTATTTGTCATTTAGAATAGAATAATTAGCTCATCCTTCGTAAAAGAATTATCAATGCTGATTTTTTTTTGCTTAAGTAAGATGAGATGAGATAGCTCTCTCTGCCAGCGATATCTGCTAGGATAGCTGATGCTACCAGTTCTTCAGCCAGAGCCACAGTCAGTTCTGCTCACCTTCTGAAATCCAAAAGCAATCGGGCAAAAAGCAAACTCTCCTATGAGCTGAGCATACCCCAGACTGTTCAGGTTCATATAGATTAGCTGTGTTCATATTGCAAAGATTAGGCAATCATCTATGGATGATGTCTTCTTTATCTTGTCTTTGAACGAATGGGGGAGTTATAAATAAAATGTTGTTCAAGGAGGTGTATAAATAAATTGGCATAATTAGGTGTCATAATTAGGTGCCCAATGCTGTTCCAGACACATTTACATAATTGTCAGTGCTGCAATGAAAATAATTGTTTGCCAGGATTGCTTCTGTTAAGGCTGATAGTTCCTTACTTAGTATAGTTTGTTCTAAGTGGTTGTTTAGAAAATATTCTAAACTCTGATTGTGGAATCATTGTACACAGACTTAAATTTTGGTTTGGCTTATTCTTTAAAAGTAAAGCAAAGGGCAAATAGCTCATTTTTGGAAACTTTATCCATTAGTGGAGCTGAGAAAAATTAAAGTTTTTATACACATGCACACGAAGAATGAAATGCATACATGTAGACAAAGTATACTCTAAAATTCACCTTTTAAAATCCAGAACTCTCTTTTGAGCATTAAATTGTACCCCTGACTGATGAGTGTCTGTCCAAGGCCAACTGAAATATGGTTAAAAAGAAATTAGTATGCTTCTGTCTGAGGAAGGAAGGTAGTGCAGAGGTGCTCTTGTTGCTTAGATCCCTTTATTAATCTCCTATCTTAATGTCTAGACTTTCTGATATACTTTCTGTAATACTTTTTCTCCAGATGTCCCTCACATCCTTCATGTCTTTGCTCAGATGTCACCTTCCCAGAGGGTCCTACTTTGCCCACTCATTTAAAAAATTTTTCCCTGCCCCCCTCACCTCTGTGCCCTGCTCTACCTCTTTTTCATAGCATCTACCGCCTACCAGTCTACATGATTTACTGTTTGTGTTTATTGCTTATTGTCTCTCTACTCTAGAGAGTAAGTTCTATGGAACAGAGATCTTCATATTTAAAAAAAACAGTGTAAAGAACAACTGCTAAAAGGAATTTATTGGTTCACAGAGAAGTCCAGGAATAGTCAACTGCAGGCATGGCTGTATCAAGGGGTTCACATGCTATTCTAAGACTGTGTTATTTCTTTCTTTGTCTTCTGCTTTACTTTCCCCCTCATTCTAAGGCAGATTTTTCTATGTAGTTGCAAGTTGACCTTCAGCAACTCCAGGTTACTTTGTATTTAGCCAAGAAGTATCAAAGCAAAGAGGAGGTCATCCTTCTAATGGTTGCAACATAAGACTGGAGACTGGCTTTCAATTCCCACTCCAGAACCAACCACCATGACTAGGATGCATACTCACTGGCCAGAACTAAGTCCCACACTCATGCCTGGGGTTGTAGTGGGATGAACTCCACCTGAACCACATATCGGTAGTTTCCTAAAAGAAAATCAAGGCTATACAAAGCTCCTGTATCTGTTGATTATGCTTTTCTCCCAAAAATATCAGCCACTTGTAAATTAAATATTTAAGAAGATTTTTATTCTGAATTTTGGTGCTTGTCCCTTAGGAATGTTATAGATCTATGAATGCCCTCATACACATTTCCTTCCTGACTGAACAAATTATTACAGCAATGAAGAATTCACATGATCATTTAAAACAGAAGAGCTAAATTCTAACCCATTCTCCAGGCCACAAACAGATTTCAGTGTGCTTCATATATTCAGAAGGATTTGCTGCAAATTCACCCTTGATTCCACAGCTGCTAAAGCCTTAGATTTTCCTGGCATTTAACTCCATCATATGAATGTATTTTGTGTTACAGAAGTTGTTCCTGGGGCACCTGGGTGGCTCAGTGGTTGTGCGTCTGCCTTTGGTTCAGGTCATGATTCCAGGGTCTGAGGATCAAGTCCCATATCCAACTCCTCACAGGAAACCTGCTTCTCCCTCTGCCTATGTCTCTACCTCTCTCTCTGTCTCTCATGAATGAATAAATAAAATCTTAAAAAAAAAATTGTTCCTAATGTTAAGTAAAATTGGGGTAGCTCTTCTCTTCTAATTGCCCCATTCTGCTACTACTAATAATTAATGGCTCTTCTGCTTGTAACATCATTTAACTTTTAGGTAGACAGTTATATCTCCCCTCAGCCTCCTTTGATTAGAATGAATATTCTCATGTTCTTAGCCTTCTCTCACAGGTCTTGTTTTCCAGACCTTTTATCATTTTTGTTGGTCTCTTCTGAACTACCTACGGCCTATCTTCTTTAAAAACAGTGTCTGATACCCTCACCTGAAGCAGAGCCATATTCTCACAGAGCAGAATCAGAGTTCTTTTGTTTAAGACATTTTGGGGGGTGAAGGTGGGGGGAACTATTGTATAAAGCCTCTTTTCTCACCCGCAGGTGGGTTCTATTATTGCTTAACCGGTATTCCTCAGTTTTACAGCTATTTGGAAATTTACCAATGTCATCATCAGACCCCTGCACAGATGTACAAAATATAATGAAGCAATTATTTAAAAGAACATAAAACTAATTGTTAAAAAAAAAACTTTCCAAGTTGATCCAGCTGTTAACTCTGACCTGCTTTCAGCAGGAAGTTTACATATAAAGAAGAGAATATAATCTGCAGGTGTGGACACCCCTTGACATAGAATTGAGTTAAAAAAATTTAAGATACTTATTGTGCTATTTGGCTTTGTTCATTTAAAAAAAAATCTTCCATTATGTATAACCAGATCTTTAAAATTACAGTAGACACTGAAGTATTAGAAAATTTCACAATGGGGAAAAAAATGACACCAACTTATGATTTGGAGGAACCTACCTGCCATTCTACAATTAATATGCTGATCATATTTTCATTATTACAGATGTGCCACAATGGCATATAGTTTCCCTGTGACAAGATGTCATTTAAGGCATAGTACAATGAAGAATGCATGTATAATACCATTATGCTTTCTGATAGTCTAGTGCAATGTATTGTCTGATTACACACACATATTCTGTAACATACTGATACACCACCCAACCATGCTTCTTTAATGAAACTTCAAACCTTTGTGCAATATCAATCTGCCAAAGAAAGTAGTCCCTTTGCAGGTGATATAAGCAAACTCAGCTGCTTCCCTTTTAAACTTCCAGTTTCCTCTTCCATAATCAATCTAGTTGCTGCGATTATCTATGTGACAGATGTTAAATGGAGAGATGTTTAATTTTCCCAAGGTGTTATTATATACTTATTTTATGTTCATTTGTTTTCACTCATGTAAGTGCTTCATTGGAATGAAATTTCCTCGATGACTGTCTTGGGTTGTGAGAACTTCACGTCTTACTCCTAAATAAGCCTTCCCTGACCTAAAAAAGAATTTTACTAGCCTATAAAAATAAATCCTTTTGTGTGTGAGTGTGTGTGTGTGTGTGTGTGTCTACTGTTCCAGCTAATGATTAGATCCACATTTCCCAATACAAGATCCATTCAATAGTCTATGACCAAAGGGCCCTCTGATCAAATATGATTGGGATACTGTGTTTTCTATTCTCCTCCTGGAGAATGCACACATGTAGATATGAATAAAAAAGGCTTTGCGTAGTCCCAGAGTAAAGAAACCTGTTCAAGACAGTGTTCCCCAACATTTTTGGACTTGACACATTTTTACTCCCACATAGTTCCTATTAACAGTTCTGAGAAACTACTTGAAACACTGAAATATTGGTTTATAACAATATTTAAAACAATGATACTTTGTCATTTTCAGGCAGTCTTCTATATCCAAGGAAGTAGTTCAATGATGTTTCCTTCATTTATGGACTTCTGTAAAAAGTGAAGACAGATGACAAGATGGAAGGACACTCCATCTTGAGTTTGAGGGGGATGGGAAGAGGCACTGCCCATGTGAATTTCTGGAAGGGGAAAAGAAGGGAATGATTAAGCCCCTATTACATTCTAGACACTCTTACTCTTACATACTTTATGTACATACATGCATTTATTCATTTAACAAATATTTATGGAGTGCCTATTTTTCTAGGAGCTGTGAATCAGTCCCGAGCAAGACAAATTCCCCATTCTGATGGTGCTCAGATTATCATGTTGAATCCTCAAGAGGTAAAGGCTTCATCTTCACTTTACAGATGAGAAAATTGAAGCTCAGAGACATTACACAAGTTGTCCAAGGTCACAGTGATGGTAAGTCAGCATGGAAAGGGTCTGAAAACTCACAGCAGACCTCCTTGTGAGATTCACATCCCAGTCCAGAGCCCTGTGTGGGGGGCTTTGGTGCCAGGGAGTTCCAGTGGCTGGAACAGGAGGTGAGATCAGGGGATGCTAACAGGGAGACAGCTCATCAAAGGCATTGTCTTCCACATACTTTATTACCTGTTACACACCCTCTTTACCAACTGCCTATAATAATAAGAAGGCTCAAACCTGGAGGCATATTTATGTGAGTAAATAACACTCCTCTCCTTTCCAAGACAGTTTTGCATCAGCGTTCTCAGCAAGTACTTTCATCCTTGGTTTCCAACCTAACTTTATGGGGAAACTTAATCTATATATTTACAAATCACTCTCTGACACTGAGCCTCAAACCCATCTTTAAGTTCACAAAACCTCTTATTCTGCCCCTAACAGCTAAGAATATGCTGTATCCTGAAGTTCTTCTGAGTTCTTGGTCTGTGGCTTTCATTGGGATGTGAATGGGCTGTGAATTTTAGGTTAGAATCTCTGTTTTTCTACTTACTTAGTATGAAAGTATGAAAAATTCAGACCAAGTTTATCCTCCTCACTGACGCCCCCACCCCCATTCCCACCCCCACCCTCAACTACACTTTCTCCTGCTTCCTTATATCCATGATACCGTTTCAAAACTTGCTGTCAGGAAAGGACTTGAAAGATATTCAGGCCACATAGAGTCCTTTTCTATCATCTTGCCTCTCATGGGGTAAAGCTCCCCTAAGGTTCTGTTGAGGAAATTGTCTTTCAGGTTCCTATCCCTGAGGAACTTCTTCACACTCTAGGTTTTAACTCCTGCTTGGATGTTGTTGACTCCTCAGTCTCCAGGAAGGTATTTTCTTCTGAACTCCAAACCCTTATTTCCAATAGCCTACTTGGCAGTGTCATCTACATGTTTTGCAAGTGCCTCAAATTCACTCTCTCTAAACCTGCTCCTCCACTCAGCTGTTCCATCTGAAGTCTGCTCTGTGACTTAGCCACTCTCCATAGGTCTTGGCTTTCCCAGGAGGAGAAATTTTATATTTCTACATCTATGGCTCTGCCTGTACTAACCATGACATTTCAATCATGGTGCCTCTAAGTTATTAGTATGCTCATTGTCTTGCTGTCTATCTCCCTTCTAGGCGGTGAACATTTTGAGGACAGCTACCATATCTTATCTGCCTCTACCTTCCCAATGCTTAGTAAATGCAAGTGAGTGTCGAGTGAATGATAATAGTCTGAATGAATGTATAAATAAATAAAGTGTGAATAAAGGTAAAAATGATTGATGATTGATGAGTGTGATCTATTTGCTAGGGATACTTATATTTTAAAAGATGTATAAAGCCAAAATAAAGTAGTAAGACAGCAGCAGCAATTGTCTCTATTTAATCATTTGTTCAGCGGTGGTTCTAAGGAGCTTTACATACAACACAATAAACAGCTTGTGGGAGTCACCTACTAAAAATGGTTTTAAGCCAATAACTAAGAAGTTTAGGACCCTTCCTAATTTTTAAAATAGTTATCATTTTAGGTTTATGTACTTGTAATTTTGGGGGGGTACATAGTCACAGTATTGTTTTGATATGCCATGAGAGGCGAGGAAAGCCTAAGATGGTGGTCAGAACATCTCTCTTTGGCAATTGTCTGGCATGCTTCTTTGTGTCTAGAGTTGCTCTACCCAAATCTTCCCACATTTTCTTTGGCTTACTGGTTTCCTTTGCCTTTAAATAATACAGAATTTCTGGCTGTGCATCAAGTTTGTACAAATCAATTCTGGGATGATAGGAAAGGGTCTTAGAAGTTGAGCTTCACTTTCCTTGTCATCCACGGCAGAAGTTTATCTGCATATTAAACACACTAATGTCCACAAAGAACCCCTTTTTCTTATAGTAGAACAACAATCATGAGACCATAGCCAAATTTCCCAAGTTTCTCCACATATAAATAAAAGAATCATAAGCCTTCCAGTCTTAAAGATGTTATCTATGTTCTTATAATTCATTCAGTACACAAACAGGGGAGATTCCATACTTTTTTGTGTGATTCTGTTGACACTTGCCTTTTCAACAGTAAAAAAAGAACTATGTATCCTATATTGCTTCTTAAACATAAGAGCTTTATGTTTAAATGACAGTCTATCTGCTGCACAAAATAAAGAACATCACATAAGTTATCTAAAAATGGGGACAGAGATCTTCTACTCCTAAGAAAATACATTTTATCTCTGATAGCAAGTAGTATAATGTAGTAAATGGGCTTTGGATTCATAAATAATAATAGCAGGTACACACTGGTACTTATATAAGCCAAGTTCTCTAAGTGTGTTACAGAAGTTAACATAGTTCATCTTCACAACCACTTTCTGAAGTAGGTACTATTTGTCTCCTTTTTATAGTTGAGGACAGTGGCCAACAGAAATGTGCCTGTGACCAACAGAGCACATGTGATGGGACCAGAATTTAGACCCAAGCAGTCAGATTCTAGATACCATCCCTTTAACTTCCAGACTTGGTGACCCAGCTCTTAAGCTAGCTCTGCTCACAATGTGTGCCCTCTGTAAAGCCTCAGTTTACTAATCTATAAAAACGATAGTATTGGGATGCCTGGGTGGCTCAGGGGTTGAGCGTCTGCCTTTGGTTCAGGGTATGATCTAGGTAACGGAATCAAGTCCCACATTGTGCTCCCTGCGAGGAGCCTGCTTCTCCGTCTGTCTGTGTCTCTGCCTCTCTCTCTGTGTCTCTCATGAATAAGTAAATAAAATCTTAAAAAAAAAAAACGACAGTACCTACCATCCAGGGTTATTGTGAGAATTAAATGAATGTTCACTGTAAAGCCCTTAGTGGAGTGCCTGGTGTAGGGAAAGATGTCCCCAAATATATCTATTATCAATCAGGATATATTTCATATGATTGTTATTAGACTGCATTGCTATCTCGGAAGGAAATAAATAGCATGTTCACAGGGATAATTGAAGTAAGTTTAATGAAGAGGCCATTATAAAAAGCCAACAGTGGGGAAAGGAAGGACCCTAAGGCTAAATAGTTATTACTGAAAGAACTTACCACTCCTAGACCTGAGGGTGACAGTACAGGGAGCAGTTTCTAGAACTTTCTTTTCCAGAAGGCTGCCTGATACGTGCTGTGGACTTCAAGAGAGAAACAAGCAGTGTAATGTATGGCCGGGCAGGGAATGACCTGGTGTAATGAATATCTAGACACTTGTCTCCTGCTGCCACCTCCTCGAGGCCACACCCAGAGGAAAGTCATACTCAAGGAACCTGCACCATGCTGTCCACAACATTCTAAGATATGGTTTACCGATTCTCCCATTACCTGTGTTACAAAGATATGTATTTATGTGTGGTCTGCATGCTTCTGTGGAAAAACATGTTATAGACAAAATTTCAAATAAGACATTGTAGAAAATTTCTGGGCTAAGAGTGAATCATTCCTACCATCCCTAGGCAATTCATTCACTTTAGTATGTCATACCTAAAAACTGAATTTATTGACTTATTTTCATTTATTTAAGCCTTCCATAAACTTGCTTTGTACTAGGCTCTATTCTAAATGCTCAAAGATTAGCTAGTTTAATTTAATCCTAGTAAGGAGTCTATGAGATAAATACTTTTTAATTCCCATTTTACAGATAAAGGAATTCAAGCAAGAGGCTAAACTCAAGATCACACAGCAGTAATTAGAAGAGTCTAGATTTGAACTCAGGCAGACTGACTCTAGAGTGAAAGCAATTAGCAAGAGCATTAACCATAGCCCACTTTTTAAGTGTTTATTGTTGCAGGCAGTCTAGTTTCTTTAAAGTAAGTGACTTTGTTTTTTGAGTAGAGTTTTTAAATCAACTTAAAATATCTAAACCTTGTCGGGATCCTTATTTGGACAACTGAAAAAAAAAGAGACATTTTATTAAATGATCAGAAAAAAGGTTAAACACTGACTGAATATTAGATAAAAATAAAGAATTATTGCAATATTTTTTGGTGTGATAATACCTAAAATATTCTTATCTCTTGGAGAAATATTGAAGTTTTATGGGTGAAGGGATGCAGTGTCTAAGATTTGAAGAGTGAGCAGATGGATTAATCAAGAAAGGTGAAATGTTGGTAATTGTTGAAGCTAGGTAATAAATAGATACCTGGGATTCATTGTGAAATTCTCTGTTTTTGTGTATGCTTATGATTTTTCATTGTTAAATTTTTTTAAAATACTGTCAATTCTTATAGAGATATTTTAAGGAGACAGTAAGAAAGGAGAGTTTCTTAATTTTAATGCAGTAATAACATTGATAGTAAAAAATTAAGATAAAATATAAATTTCATAGACCTTTTTTTTTTTTTCATAGACCTTTTAAAACATATAAGCTTGAAACTATCTTGCTTCTTAGAGCAGTGATTTGAAACTGGTCAGCATTTACTTACATTTTATATTTATCACCTATTGTAGTCTTTCCCACATGCCCAAATGACCACCTTTTACTGTAGTTGTGGTAAAAAGCCTTGTAGTAACAGCAGGTTTGTCTTCTCCAAAACATGAACCCACTAGAGCTGAGAGCTGACTTCCTCCCTCAGAGAGTATGTGTCCTTAGGCTGAGCCACCAGTCTTCTAGTCCTATTTTCTCATTTCTCTCCATGTACCTATAAGGTCATTTGAAGGGACACTGTTGGATGTATTCCTAATGTTACCATATGGCTTCTCAAAAAGCACTGTGCATGCCATAGGTATGAACTAGGTAATCACGTTGTTTTTTTTTATTTTTATTAGACTTAAGGAAATCATAAAATTTAGAGATAGAGGGGCCTTAGAATACTTTAATCTTTGCCACTCTTTCAATAGAAAATATATGGAGATACAGGGAGATTAATTGACTTGCCTAAATTTATACCAAGGCTTAACTTTGGTCTTTCCCCAGAGAATGTCAATTCTGATTCTCTATTTTGTGCTTAGAGAAGGTCAACACCTTGGCTCTCCTTTTTAAGACCTAAGGCTCACATAATTTTGTCAATGTTTGTTAAGAAAAAGAACATAAGATTATAAAGACAAACTTTAGTATAAACACTAATATTTATTTAGAATGAGAAGATAGTCATGATATAATAATTTAAATTACTAAAAAAACCCCACAATTATCATAAAATGCTGAGAGGTAACTATGTTTTTATAAATTAATTGCCTAATGAGGCTCTTTATTAACCCATTTATTTGGGATTATTGAATTAGTGGTTCTAAAGAATTCTCTTTTATACTATTACACGGTAGGATTCCTTTAAAAATAAAGTTTAGAGTTGTATATAAGTTTATATAGAAGAGTATTTAATTCCTCTAAGTTGTAAATACATTACCTCTGGTAGTTTCTGACAGGTATACCTAAGTTACAGCAGAGCCCAAGCATCTAGGCTTACACCAGACATGGCAAGGTAAGAGAAGTTGACTGTGTAAGTATTCATTCATTCATTCATTCATTCATTCATTTATCAGACATCTGTGATGCTCCTACTAGGTGTCAGTCACTGTGCTGGATGATAGTGATGCAAAGATGAATAAAATATCTTCTCTTAACTAATCCTTGTGCCCCAGTATACTGGGAGAGAATGGCAAACAAAGAATCAAAATTCAGTGCCATACCTATTGAAACAGGGTTGTGGGATAAAAAGATCAAAAGAGAGATTGCTGATTCTTTTTTGGAGCAATATTGTAGAGAAGCATTCACAGAGGAAGTGACTCTGAAGTGAATCTTAAAGAAGAAGTAAAATGGGGGAGAAAATTATAGGGACAACATGTTCAAAGATGAAGAACTAGGAAGGGGTATTCTCTGACTCAATAAGGCTGGAACAAAATATCTAAGGAAGGCAGTGTCAGGGGTCAGGGCTTGAAAGGGCAAAGGAGAGACGAAGTGGCATATATGGTGTGCTAAAGATCTTGGGCAACACCTAATAGGTGAAGAGAAGACCTTTCTCTCAGTCAGGCTACTGTAATAGAACACCATGGACTGCATGGCTTAACAACAAACATTTATTTCTCATGGTTATGAAGGCTGGGATGTCTAAGATCCAGGTTCTAAGCTGGTCTGGTGTGTGGTAAGGAACTTCTTCCTGTTTGCTGACAGCTGTCTCCTTGTATTATCACATGGCAAATAGCAAAGATAGAGAGGAAGCTCTTTGTGTCTCTTCTTATGACGGCACTGATTCCATTCATGAAAGCTCCACTCTCATGACCTTTAGGAATACTAAAGGCCTCATCTCCTGATGCCATAACATTGGGGGACAGGATTTCAACACACGAGTTTGATGGAGACAAGGATGTTCCATCTATTGCACTCTTCAAGAATTTTAAGCAGATGAGCAAGAGAGGGGGAGAGGGCAACTCTCAGCCAGAAGATAAGCATGATGTACATCTAACAGTCTGGGTGGGGAGGGGCATAAACAAGAGTGGTGATCCAGAGGATGAAGAGGAGAGAATCAAAATAAATTATCTGTAAAACATAAGAAGAATGGGACTTTGTGATTGATTATACATTGGGGATGAGCAGAAAGGGAGGAATTGGGGATAAGCTTGGGCACCTAGGAACAGAATTATCATTTGCTAAGATGAGAATATTAAATTAGTATAGGTATTTCAGTTTATATTCTCCTCAGTACTTTCTTAGTGAGTAAATATATATATACACATATATATACATATATATATTTAATCACTTTCTATTTAATCCTTCAATTAGAGCCAAAATTAAATAATTAAATTATAATATTAATATTAATATATATGTATATATGTATATATGTATTTACTCATTTTCTACTCTTTCTACTTACAAAAATGCTTCAATTAGAGCCAAAATTAAATAATTAAATTATAATATTAATATTAATATATATGTATATATGTATATATGTATTTACTCATTTTCTACTCTTTCTACTTACAAAAATGCTTCAATTAGAGCCAAAATTAAATAATTAAATTATAATATTAATATTAATAATGATGCCTAAGTATTTAAAAATATTTCATTACTAATATGGTTTATAAAAATATCTCACCTGTTTTATGTTTCATAAAATTCAGTCCTACTTTACTAACTTATGCAGCTGTATCATGAGTGGATGGTTTAATTCTTACAGGAAGTTCCATTGCTGTTCAGATTTCAAAATCTATATGGCTCCCCTTTTTCTTATGTTTTCTGATTTGTACTTGACTGTATTTTAAAAGGAAGGGGTACCCATCTGGTACTATCACTTCTGGTTCTCTAACCTACTACTACTTTTATAGGTAAATAGTTCCTCACACTTTTTATTAAGGGGGCTAGATTTCCTACACTGTCCAACATGGTGGTTCCTGCTACACGTGATCATTTATAACAGAATTAAAATTAAATACATTAGAAACTCAGTTGTTCTGTTGAACTAGCATTTCAAATGCTCAAGTTCCATATATGACTGTGGCTACCATATTGGACAGCTCAAACATAAATAATGTATCATTCCAGGAAGTTCTGCATTATTTCAGAAAGTTATTGGAAGTTTTGGGCTAGACCATTATTCTTGTGATCCTTTTGAAACTATATAACTATTCATTCAGGATGCTAATGAGATTTTCCTTCTAATTCTTTTCATTGAAAACACACTCCACATGCATTTTCATATAAACTACCCATTGCGTTTTGCATATAAATTTGTTATTATCATGAAAATCATGAAGTCTTAAATATTTAGGAAACAATTTTGGGTCCAGTTAGCAGAGGTTGGCAATACTGAAAAGATCATCAAGATATAACAGCTCTCTTTTAAGATGTCAAAGTGTCACCACTAGTTTCACAAGGGAAAAGGTAGTTTGAAATACTAAACAGACCATCTTGGTCGATTTGTCTCCAGTGAGTAATAAATCCTCCCTGTTTGCTAACTCAGCCAACTGATGTGCTTGGTTGACTCTAGAGAATTTATAGTCTCTTTCTAAAAATTTATTGCTGAGTGGATCACTATATTCATAATTTCAGGATTACAAACAAACTCTAATCCAGCCATGTCACCAATGAATAAAGTGGCATCATTTATTTAAGTGGTAACTAGAGTTTCATGAGTATTTCACCTCCAAATCCATCTCTGTCATGACTGGCAGTAAGTCAAAAAGTAGTTAACTTGAAAAAAAAAAAAAAGACAAAAGCCATATCATCGCATCACCAACTCTGGGTACATTTAAAAAGTGAAGCAATCTCCATTCTGAAAAGACTAAACACCAGTAATTCCTCTACCTAGAATATCCAAAAGAGAAATAGGTCATCATTGAAACGAAAACAATAAGCATAGCACTATTTGGAAGAATCAATAGTGTCATGATAAATGAAGTCCCCTCTTGTATTGCAGCAACAAACCTCTTGTGACTGAGAAGTCCCAACTGATTCTCTACCTCCAATGACCCCCCCCCCCACTCCATATACTTAGTCCCCAGGATTCTCTCAGTGACTCTTCTAAAACAAGAGTCTAGGTCCCATAAACTATGTAAAGCCTTGTAGATCCAGCTACAGTCAGAAATAAACTAACCCTTTCTGAAAGGGCACCCCAGCATGGTGACTGATCACTAGACCTTCGTCATATTTCAGCTGTGTTGGCTATATCGTGCAGCCACCCTACTTAGCAAGTGTGACGGACACTCAGTGCTGGGAGAAGTTGATGTCATTCCTGCTGACAAGGACACTAACAGGCTATATTCTTCTTGTGCCATTCGGAGGCGCATTGAACAAAGAAGCAAGTGGCCAGAATGTTCAAAGTTAACTGCAAACGGGGAAAAGAAAGTTAATGTGACACGCTGCAGTATTATCTCTTAGCATGCAGTTGCAAGCTTTGAAAGTCCCGTTAAGTATCTCTTTTTTAAGATAAATACCTATTAAGTAATGTATATGCACAAGCTGAAGTGTTAAATGGTTTGTTGAAACCTATTAGAGTACACAAGATGATAAACATAAATTATAGCTAATATACTGCACCAGTGATTTTTAAACATAAAAATTACTGACACTGTAAAAACACACTTGAGTCATCGTAGCAGCATAATAGCACTAATCCATGTTTATCCAACCATGCACTTTTCAAAAACAACACAAACCTCTAATAAATGCTTTGGCTTCACCTTGACAACTTATATGGGTTATTGCCTCGTTCATGCCTGGATAACCATGTGTTATGACTTAAATGTTCTTTAATATCAATTTATGCCTTGAAGAAAAAAGATTGAATAACATAGTGTACATATGGTTCAATTTATTACAGCAAAACAATCATTTTAGTTTGAAGATATTTTCTCATGGTGCATATCATAGAAATCTTCTTCAATAGAGCTCTCAATAAACCAGATTTTTTATGTCACAATAAATGAAACTAAGGCAGCTAATTGTTGCTAAGATTCTAAATAGATGGGTCTATTTGGCTTCCTTGTCAATCAAGAAATACATTCCTTAACACTTGTATTTCTGGATTCTAATGTCTCTAATTGGATTTTACACTATCTGATTAACGAGGTAGTTTATAGGCTACTATAAAAAAATTGATCCTTAAAAAGTGAAGGAGGAAATTGTAGACTGTCAGCATTACTGAAGAGACAAGAAGATACCAAGAATCATAGTGGTTGCAAAAACCAAAGGGGAGGGAGTGAGAAGAGAAAGTGAATTCTAGAGATAGAGTAAGTCAATAGTAACTATGATTATCTCAGAGATGCTTCAGATGATATCTCCTTACCCCCAGCCCCCAAAATTCCAAGTCTCTAAGTAGATATTTTAATTTGATTCTGGCTGGTTGAAACATTATGCTTGGGTCACACGGTCACTACACTGATCTGAAAACCTGGCATGTGGTGGGCTTGATGTGCTAGCAGATGACAGAGACTCTGTAGATATCTATTTCCTTAAGAAGAGTTAGTCAATCGAATCAACAGGTCTTTATAGGAATAAAAATAGAACCAACATACTTACATATGGCTCATTATAAAATGGCAAAACACTACAGCAATTTAAAAACATACTCCTTTAATTATTTATTCTTTATTTCTCGCTTTCCCTATGCCAGTCAATCATGCTATTTGGGAACTCACTGTGTGATATTAGGGATGAATGAGCACCACTTTTGGGGTGGGGGAGGGGCTTGGAGCAGACAGGCTGAAAAAAGATTAAATTAGTGTTATAAATGATATAATAAACACTTGCAGGGAAGCATTGAGGAAAGAAGGCTTTATGGATTAGGTAGCATTGGTTGCTGAATCTTGAAAGACACAAATTAGTCTGAAAATGGCCCATGGAAAAAAAAAATGGCCCATGATCCCATAGAAAACCAACAAAAAATAGACTTGTCTTTCTAGAAATTAATACTGATAATAAAATCTAGAAGTCCTAAGAACTTTATCCAACAGATGCCAGGAAATGGAGCTTTCCACTCAACAAACTTGTTTCCAAACAAGGTTTCTTTGGGATGAATGAACCATTACTTCAATCACCTTCCATTCCAGCAAACACTAATTCGCCATCTTCAAATGAACTTAGCTTTTCTGTATGGTCTTCTCCATAACCACTTGCTTTCTCTTACCCAGACATAAATTCATTTTGTAGGTCAAGTACGTGAAAAATAACCTTGCAAACAGATACATTTTGCTAGGCATCCTAAACAAATCCAATTACAAGGTGATCAATAAAAAATCCAGTCAAACTGAATTTCTCTGTTTCCAGATCTTGGCTGTTTTTTTTTGTTTTTGTTTTGTTTTGTTTTGTTTTTTACCTAGGTCTTCAAGCTTTAGATTGCATTGGTTTCTCTAGAGTTCCTTCCTTTCCCATATCTACATACTCAAATTTCACCTGTTCTTTAGGGCAACAGTCTCATCTCACTTCTATATGAAGCATTCCCTGATTACCAATGGCTTCAAGTAGCTTCTCTTTTTCATTTCTCACAGCTTGTTCCTGAACTTCTGTAGAACTTACTGATTTTCATCCTGTATGCTTCCTGTTTACATTTGTGTTTACTGTCTTCCCTGGTGGACTCTATACTTCTTGAGGGCAAGTAGGACCATCACCTCTTTCCCTCTGTGTGCTAGAGTTGGGCACTGTTCCTGGAGCAGCTTAAGCTTCAACTAGGTTTTGTTTAATAAACATGATAAATTTGCCCATAATTTTGAGGCTTCTTTCTATTAGTGCCATAGAAATTTGCCATCATTAAGATTATACTCTTGCAAAACTATTAATGAGGAACTGGAAGTAGAGATATTTCTTTGGTATACCTATTTCTATGTTAAAAAAAAAGACTGATTCAAACCATGACTGCTTTCATTTTAGTTTTATTCTCAATCCATCAAAAAGGAGTGGATTGTATACCTTTGTGATTCACAAATACACAGAGGCAATTACAATTCTAAAAAATGAGCCTGTCTTTCCATCCTTGAAGATATCATAGTGACACACTGCAAGTACTGGGGCATGGTCACCTACGAGGCTAAGCTTGTGTACGTGCCCATTGGAATGTATTCTTGAACTGTCTAATCCTTCTTCATTATCCATTAGCCCAGCACACGTATTCTGGGATGAAACTCAAAGTCAATGACTGTTTATCATCATTAGCTCCTCCAAGCAATGATTTACATGCAAGTCCTGATACTGTTCACCACTGCTTCTCTAGCCCATCAGCATCCAGGTTTCCCCTAGAGCATCCTTAAGTGATTCCAGCTTGAGAAACCCCATCCCAGATTCCAAATGTGGAGGTCCTTGAGCAGTATCTGAGTAGACTAAACAATCTACATTTATGATGTTCCCCCTGGGAACATTACCTCCATAAAGGAAATGACACATGCAAATATACACGGTCAAGTAAACATCCTACTCCTTCCGTAAGAGCGCTAAGTATGTGATTTGAAATCAGTTTGCCTCTGGGGATGTGGTGGAGGTAGATGACCTAGTAACAGAGTCTTGGTAGTAGTAATTTAGAAAATGGCTGCCAGAATGTCCCTGGCTCACTGGGTGAAAAAAAAATTATCCTTTCTCTGGAGCTACATGAATGGTTTCATGTGATAACTAAGAGAGAAGACCATCCAGCAGATTAGAACAGGGACCTGGAAGACAAATCTCTCAGCAATAACTTTGGCAATGCTGACAGTTTTCTGGGTTGATCTTTGAAAAGTATTTGTTCTAATGTTTTAAGGTATCATTTTCCTCCCTAAAAGTACAGAAATATCACAGTCAATAGTGTTTTCTGATTTTTGTAAAAACACATTTCAGTCACATAGTAAATGATTTGGTTTCCATGAAATTTTAAGGTCATTTTCAATAAAGAATTCTATCATCTTTTAGAATTGTAATTCCATGGCCCCAGAAATCAGCTTTTAACAACTTGGGAAGAATCCATCCACTCTGTTTAAAAAGCAAAAACAAAAATAAGCAAACAAAACTGTTAACTTTCACCATGATCCCTATATTTTAAAAGTCTGTGAATCTGTACTTTTAGGCTATATTTAGGAATTACACAAGCAGTGATGTTCATTTTATTTCACATAATTTTCCCTCTTCTGGTTTAAAATTCTTCATTTGCAGAAATGCAACATGCATTTTGCATATATTTACTCATATATACTCGAGGGTGAAGTTTATAAACTCATCAGAGTAAAAAAGTCCAGGCTCATGTAAAATTTTGAGTGATATTTGCCTTCACAATTGTCACTTCCACCATTTTATCTTGTCCTTCTACTTCTAGTGATAGCCCTGTTATCAAAACCCGACCTCAGGCTAGGATGTCACTCACTTATATTCTAATGTAAATTTGAGATAATTTAATCACTTTTATGTTACCTTGTACATCAAACCTGAACTCAAATTTGGAATATTTGCCTCCTGTTAAGGAATTAGAACAGCAGTTGGTAGGTGAGAGATTCCTGGGGGTGATGGTTGGAAGAGGATGCAAGATGGCTTCTCCAGTATCCCAGTAGTCGTATTTCTAGGATATTGACTCTATTCATCCATAGGTGTACCCATACTAACAAGAAACCTCACAATATTCACCTTATATTTATATTTGTTTGATATTGTTGGGTTGAGTACCTATTGAAAAATGATCACTAAATTTGATAAAGAAAAAACATTTTTACCAAATTATAAATTTCCAGTGGTACATGAGAGCTTCATTTTTCTCTTTTTCAGTATTTCTAGGTAATGAAAAGGGACCACTAGTAACAAAATGGCAAGAGCAAGGGTGACCTCAAAAGCACATGCTCTCATCTCATATTCCTGTTCTCTGAATCCTATTACATTTTACCTCAATTTCCCCTGAGCGAACAGTTTGTGTAGAGACAGGGTTTATCTTCTTTACATTCAGATGGTTGCATTTCCTGCTTAAAATGTTAGCTAGATTGTCTCTGTACCCTGCCTCCCCCCATCTTTTGGTCTCCCAGAAGCTGTCTGCTGCTTCAGGCAAACTTAATGATGGCAGGGCCGCAGAGCCAAAAAAGGAAAAACACCTGTGGCCAGTGTAAAGTTTAGTCCTGAAATAGACAGGCAATGGCCATCACCTGCCTGCTGTGTGAGAGCCCAATCAAGTCTATTCATCACAACTGTGCAGATAAGGGCTTTTTTCACCCCCCTCCTTTTTTTTTTTTTTTTTTTTTTTTGCTGTTGTTTTTGTTGAACTGCATGTAATAGGAATAGAACAGAATACAGCAAAGAAATGGTGCCCTGTGCATCTCCGCCCGGCCCTAAGGGGCTGCTGTTTAGATACATTCCCTGGAAGTGGTCATTGTGTAAAAATGGCTCACAAAATGTTCATTTTGGAAAATAAACTTGGGCTTTCTCTTCAAAAATTCTATTATGAAATTTTCTTTCTGTTTCCTGAGGAAATTATGAAAGAAAAGAGAATGAAGGCTAAGGACAGCTAATTTCAATGAGGACAGACCATATGTCAGGGAGCATCTCAGCAGGGGTCAATGGGGCACTTTCCTGTCTATGCCTTGTCATGGCATGAAAAAAAAAATAAGGGACAGTGAAAAATCATACACGTGTGGATGCTGTGACAAAAACCTGATTCCATCTTTTTCCTTCAGCAATTCTTAACGTTTTTTAAAATTCCCATCCTTGAAATGCTAGCTTTCCTTAGCTTCTATGACTCCCAAGTTTCCTGGTCCTTTCCTAATCTCCTTGATTGGCGCTTCTCCATTTCCTTTGTAGGCTCCCTTTTCTCAGTTCATCTTCTTAATTGGGGTTGACCCTAGACCTAAGTTATTTATTCTCTGCACACTGTCCTTGGGAGATTTCATCTCATCCACCACAAAGCTGCAAGTAACAGCTATACATTGGCAGCTGCCCAAGCAGTCTCTGTACCCAAGATCTCTCTCCTAAGCTCCACAAGAATCCATAGGGTGGCTACCTACCATTGTGTTGGCCAATAAGATATGTGTCGTGTGGTTACTGGGGATTTCTTAGTGTGTTCAGCCTTCTGACAGAAGTGCTGAAGTGCATCTTTTTCAAAACTCTTCTTGTATAGAGATTGATATGAGGCTAAAAATGAAAGAAAAAAAACCCCTTGTGAACAAGAGGTAGCCATAAGGAAGAAAGCTACCTGCCGAAAATGAAACAACAATGATAAATAGAGCCTGGGACTTTAATGAAATCATGAAATTACTTCATAAGCTGTGGGCTGCATGCTGTGGACTTCTTACATTTGTGGGGAAAATTGTTCCTCTTTGGTTTTATACATAGTTATGTATAAGAGAGAATTATATGTATGGGTGCATATCATTTTATACCTTAAATGAGAGAATACATACTTAAATGAGAGAATCGTATTTAACATGGAGGAAATGTTCATGAAAATTGATTATTCATTTTGCCACAATGATTATCTCAACATTTTCAAAATAGGAAAAATTCTTTGGGCCACATTCATTGACTAGTGAATTAGTGAGTCATGACTAGTGAATTGACACATTCACTTTAGTGAAGTCATTAATTATAATAAGCAAGCATCACCAATCTCACCATCATCACTACATCCACACCTCACCATCCAAACTTATTCAATTGGAAATTGAAAATTATAAATTCTAAGAACTCTTGAATTAAAGGAAAAATAAAATGGAAAGTATAAACAATTTAATTATAAATGGCATTCTACTGTAAGGAAGAACTTCCTTCTTCCTTCCTCTCTTCCTCTATCTATATATGTTTATCTAGATATTTGTACCCATATGGGTCCATGAATTCTTATTTTATTCAATAGTACATAATCCATTATAATAATTTATTTTGACCCCAAAATTGTTCTAAATTTGGCCAGTAGGAACTTCTTCAAGATGGCTCTTGTGTATTTCTGACCTATTATTTTTTGAACACTCCTTTACTTTCTGGTTCAAGATATTCCACACTAATTTTTTACTTATCCTGCTCTGGCTCTGAAATCAGCCATCTTCCTGGGGCTCCTGGTTCCTTTAATGAGGAATGCTATTTAGAAACCAAGCACTAGGCATGCCCACTACTCTAGGAATGCCATCACTTCTAACCCTTCCAGAGGACAAGATGCATAGTCTTCTGCTTTCTCATAGTTATGACTATTTTTTTCTGTCAGTGAGGAACCTGTCTCCATTTATCCATTATATATTTATTCTTTTTCTCAAGTATAAGTAGTTTCAGATTGCTAATTGATATCTTCGTGAGAAGCAAACCTACTAACTAGAATTCCATACTTACTTGTGGGTCTTTATTCTTCAAAAATATCAAGGTCAAGAAAGACAAAGAAAGGCTGAAAAAAATCTGCAGATTAAAGAATTTAAAAAACCCAACATAACAACTGAATGAAATGAGTAATCTTGGTTTATATCTTGGACCAGAAGAAAAATAATATTTGGACAATTAGTGAAATTTAATATGGTTCTAAGATTAGATAATATGACTGAATTAATGTAATATTTAAAAATTTGAGAACTCAATGTGTTTATGTGTGAAGGATTTAGGGAAACATACCAAGAAAAATTCTAAGAATTAGAACTAAAGATGAAAAATGCAGGAATTAGAAAGGAGAACAAGAACAGAAGAATCAATCATGAGTATCAACTAATGAAATAAAAAGTTGATTCTCTGAAAAGACCAATAAAATGACACATTTTTTATGTGTCTCATTCAAAAGGAATAGTGTTTATACAGGGCAAAAGTGTTAGGGGGCATAACTGTAGCTACAGAGATGTAGTGTTTTACCAATAAACTTGAAAGCCTAGATGAAATGGTTGATAGAGTAGGAAAACAAAAATTTCTAAAATTGTCTCAAGAAGACAAAGAAAGTTTTAAAAATATGCCCACGTAGCACAACAAAAACAAATCTAGAAGTTGTAAAAGATGTCCCTCAGTGAAAAGGAGATATTCACGTTGGTGGGAGACTCAATATTGAAGTGTCAATTATCCCTCATGTCATCATAAATTTAATTTTATTTCAATCAAAAATCTATTATAATATGTCCTATAACTTGAAAATATCATTCTAAATTCATGTGAGAGAGAATGTATACAAATATAACCAAGATAATCTTGAACAAAAGGAAATATTTTTCAAGAAAAATACCATCTTTCCAAATATCATACCACATTAGAATGTAATGACGATAGAGTAGTCCTGATGCACAAAAAATCCATCAGTGAAAAATAATAGAAATCAAAGACACAGATCTATACATACATGGAAATGGTGTTTATTTTGCATGCCATGAAAAAAAGATGAAACAACAAAAGCCCAAATAGATTTAAATTTACAAAAAATAAGTTCTAAATTTACAAAAAATAAATTATAAATCTATTCAAAAGAACTGTGGCAAAATGTGTTAGAAACTTTGAATAGGATAAGTCTTCTTAAACAAGGCATAAATTGAAAATGTCTTATGAAAAAGGCTAATATATTTTATATTTGAAGAAAATATCAGTAAGACAAATGATTCAAAAAACAAAAACTAAAAAAATTACAAGACAAGTATGGATTGGGGGTATATTTTCATTGTTTATAACTGAAAGTGATTAAAAAACAGAATCTATTTTTAAGCTCCTAACATTACTTGGATCAACCCAACTGAAAATAGGGCAAAAGATGTGAACAGATCATTTACAGAATAGGAAACATACATGGGTGACAAAAACTTAACATAGGTGTTTGGCACCATTAATGACCAGGGAAATGCCAAAGAATACAATGAGATTGATAATAACTACAAAACTTGGCAATATTAAGAGGTGGTGAAATGTGTATGAAATGGGTATTTTTAATACTATCCATGAAAAATCAATTCACATAGCCGCTTTGACATGGTATCTCTGAATCTTTCGACACTAATAAATGAACTCTCTTTGACCCAGGATTTCCATTTCTCATTATTTAATCTTAGGAAATATGTGTATGCATGTATAAAGAAGCTCATGTAGGGATGTCTACCACAGCATTGTTGTGATAGCAAGTAAATTTAGGGAGGCAAGTTTCATCAGAATTAGAAAGAAAAAAAATAGCAGACAGTGGAATTTCATGTGTAATTTGGGCCATATGTGATAAATTTATGTAAACAATGTAAAAAGCTTATCAGGATGTAATGAGTGACAAAAAGCAAGTTACAGAAGAATAAATATGGCATAATACCATTTATTTAAAAAATAGTCATGCAAAATAAAACTATATACAACTAAACATCATTGTGTGTACACGTGTAGAAGAAATGTCTATACCAAACTGATTTAATGAATAGAAAGAGTTTTTGATTTCTTTAGGGAATATATAGAAACAGAAATGATGATGAAAGATGATATAACTCCATCTTATTGTTTACATTTTTTTACATCTATTCAAATGGCACTGTTGTAATTGATTATTTTTTTCAATTTCTAAGAAGAAAAATGGAAGAAAGCTATTTGTTCTACAGCTCTAACTAACCATCTGTATTATATGTACATAAATCAGTTAAAGGTCCCAAAGATCACTTTCTCTGGTGAATTTTCACAGAAGTATTGTCATTTACACAACTGCATCTCTCCATTCATCCATCTATAAATGCCTGCACACATGTATGTGCAGCTAATTTGATTAAAAATTAATGTTTAAAATAATCATGGATGTTTGATTTTATGTAATATTTACATTTCTAAAAAATTGAATTTAAATAGCTCTTTCCTAAATTGAATTATATTTTCAATGCAGTAACAGAATACAATTATCTAAAAAACCATGCTATAGTGTTATTTTGTAGAGTCAACAAATACTCCACAAAATGCTTGCCTTATAAATGTGAAATTTATACATCAACTTTACTTAATGGAAAATAGCCCTGCAGGTAACTTTGCTCTCCTTGTTCCCTGCCTTTCAGCTAAAATATAGCTAATTTATACAGGTTACTTTTATTATATTCTTGGACCAGTTTATTTTTATAAAAAGCACTGTCAGAATGCAGCCCTATCATTTAAATACCAAATATCCTCCACAGATTTCTTTCTGAATCATCAAAATCTCCTTGGAAAACTGTGTGTTTGGGGGCAATTGCTATATTAGTTTTCATATTTTAATTTACTTGCCAAATATTTAAATATATTTGATAACTACCAATGCAAGCTGAAGGATTTTAAGAATGTGTTCGGGGGGATTATATTAGAGACTTCAGAGTAACTTGCAGATCTAGAGGGGTTTCCAAGGCTAAATGAATTCTTAGCAGGTTTATGAGAAACCTTTTGGAAATAATTTGTAAGTTTATCTGTTAATCAGCAAATCTGATTTCTACAATATTGCCCGCAGTGAATAATTAGTTATTTTTCATGGCCATGATGCTTAGTTAAGAGTGATAAATTTTAATTATAGATTTTTATTATTTTTGTCTAAGAGAGACAAGATCCAAGAATAGAAGATATGCTTTAAAGGAAAAGGTCATCAAATTTCATTCACTTTAAAATATAGGCCTTTGCCTATCAAAGTCAAATATCATAAATTAGTGTGAAAGGCAAGCAGACACCTGGACAGGTGGAAGGTAATGCCCAGGTCTGGTTGTAGAATCCACCACATTTTCTTTTTAAATATCATCCTTTTTCTCTCTCCAAAATCTGTTGGTACCTACATTCATAGATACAAGGGAAAAAGCTATGATTCAAAATCTGGAATGAGGAAAAATCGCCAAAGCCAAGTGGGATAAAAATCTATATCCACAAAGCCCTTTTTATAACCCTTTTGAAATGTTTTTATTATTATATGAAAGAGAAAAGCACAGAGAAAGGAATAATACAAATGAAAAAAAATTATAGAAAATTTAAATTTGACTAGTCACATGACCAAGAAATATTTTTTTGAATGCCTGCTGGAAGTTGGTAAAAAGGCTTTTGTGTTTCCTTTAATAATGAAAGGCAGTCACTGTTTATTTCTTACACTCGTTTAACAAAATACAACCGTAAACATACCTACCCAATAATTTGCCTTCACAGTTTGGGGAAAACTAATGAAAACATCTCAATAATCATACAGCAAGAAAATATGCACACAAAATGAACATACAGCAAATATAAGATAGAAAATGGAAATGCCCCATAATTCCAGGCTCACAAAAGAGCAAATGCAATTGGTGCGATGTATATTCAGCCAGATGTTTTTCCAAGATAAAGATTGAGATATATAGGTAAGTAGCACATGTATATTTTCTTCCAATTTGTCCTTTACTCTTCAAGATTCACGGTGAGAGTACTTTGCAAGGGAGAAGACAATGTTCTTAAAACGCTGAAAAGAAGCAGATAGGGTCAGGAGATAAAGAATTCCAGGCAAATTGAACAATACTACAAAAAATTGTTTTAGGAATTAGCTGTTTGGCTAATCTAGAAATAGAAATAATTATACAGTGGCACATTCATTTGGAATGCCTTGATCTTTCCCAATTATTTCTGCTAAACACATACAAATTGAATCTTACAACTATTGACCCTTTTCAGTAGTAGGGCATTTGGGCCTTTTTATTTAACTGCACTCAAAATCACAAAAGAAGGGAAGCAAAAGCACATAGTAGGAACTGCCAGATCCTAGGTGCTCAATGGATGTTGGTTAAGGTATTAAGATGTACTGGGGTCCTAGATGGGGTTGGAGATTGACAAGGTTTCAAGAGGCCAGTTTTGCTTTTAGTCATTTTGGCTTGTGCTGAAATTGTTTATTTAAATTCGAACCTCTTACTCTTCACATTTTTCATTTTCTTCATCTGTAACGTAAGACTAATCACCTTCCTGATGTGCCTTGCAAGGATTTTGTGATGTCTGAATCATTTTAAAATAAACCTGTTTAGGGGCGCCTGGGTGGCTCAGTGGTTGAGTGTCTGTCTTCAGCTCAGGTCATGATCCCAGAATCAAGTCCTGGATCAGGCTCCCCGCTACGAGCCTGCTTCTCCCTCTGCTTATGTCTCTGCCTCTCTCTGTGTGTCTCATGAATAAATAAATAATTTTTAAAAATCTATGCTTAAGATTTTAAAAAGTGAATTATATATGATGGTATGAACTTAGTGTTCCTTCTCTGGATAAGAAATGTATTGGTAAGAGTCAGTTTGGGATAGATAACCTCATTATTCCTCACACTGAGCCATCAGTGGTTCTCATGAAGATGGGCTCAGGAAGGAAGTGATACTTAAAGCTAGATTTCAGTAATGTCACCATTTCTATTTATAAGGAGTAGCTTTTAAACAGAAATGTACTTGCTCATTTAAGACTGCATTGTATGCTACTGTGGTAAAGTAAATGCTTATGTTTCTTTTATCATAAAGAAAAGTTAAGTCAATTAGTAACGACAAGAAAATAAAATATGTGTAAAAAATGCTTGGTCCAAATATGACTACATGGAGTTAAAACAAAAACTATATAGTGGATGCTGAGTGTACCACCTGGACCCCTCTTCCAGAACAAGGCACTCATTTCCCCAGCAATGCGGAGAGTTTAAGCAAAGGTAAGCCCTCTCTTCAAAGGCAGT
Source organism: Canis lupus dingo (assembly GCF_003254725.2). Taxonomy (NCBI): domain Eukaryota; kingdom Metazoa; phylum Chordata; class Mammalia; order Carnivora; family Canidae; genus Canis; species Canis lupus. The sequence goes on from NC_064265.1 coordinate 24,213,850, forward strand.
CAAGTCTATGTCTGACCCTCGTGCTTTCTTTATTCCAGGAAAGCTCCATAGGACCATTCCAGATTCAGAATTGGGGTTCTGATTCGCAGTTCAATTTCTCCCTTTGCCCCATCCAGTTTGACTCACACTCTCACTGGTATTATTTTGAAGAACATGTCCCCCCAAATTTCCTGAGTATAAATCTCTTTCTCAAAAATTTTTTGAAGGAACCCAGTCTAAGACTAGATACCAATAGACTTTGACATTAGGGGCATTTCCTTTTCGGTGGCTAATTTGAAGTGGAGAATGAATAAATATCTAAATTTAACAAATCAAAAAGTTCAGTAAAATCCAATTATTTGACATTATGAAGGAAATAAACAAACTTAGAAATTGCTAAAATCTTTGTTGGACTGTGGAATAGAAGAACCTAGTTTTTTGTTATAGACTTTCCTGTACATTCATTATGCATGTGATACTTTGAATTGTTTAATGTAGGAACGTGTAAAAAGTGCATATGTTGGGGTGTCTGGGTGGCACAGTTGGTTAAGCATCGGACTTTTGGTTTCAGCTTAGGTTGTGATCTTGGGATTGTGAGATAGAGCCCTGCATGGGGCTCTGTTCTCAGTGTGGAGTCTGCTTGAGTTTCTCTATCTCCCTCCCCTTTGGACCCTCCACCCTGTGCTCTCAGTCTCTCTCTTTCTCTCTCCCTCTCTCAAATAAATAAACAAACCTCTCCAAATATATAATGGAATCTTTTAAAATTTGGTTTAAAACAAACAAGTGGGGGCACCTTTGTGGCTCAGTGGTTGAGCATCTGCCTTTGGCTCAGGGTGTGATCCTGGGGTCCTGGAATCGAGTGTTGCTTCAGGCTCCCTACAGGAAGGCTGTCTTTCCTTCTGCCTATATTGCTGCTTCTCTCTGTGTCTTTCATGAACAAATAAATAAAATCTTAAAAAAGATAAAACAAACAAGCAAAAGACTACCAAATCTCCAAAAAGGAAAGGAGGGCAACCTCATGGCCCTAAACACCAAAACATGGCAGCCAAGAAAGAGAAGTTTGTAGTATGATCTTGTCTGACACACCTTGAATCTTCTGCTTTCCAACCCTCAATCTCACAATTTCATAAACACTATTCATGGAAAATGATGAATTTTTTTTTTTTGAAAATGATGAATTTAAGAAAATGAAAATTCCCCCAAATATTTGCCCTTTAAACTCACAATCACCTTGATTCGAAGAAAAGCACATTAAGTAGGTGAATCAAGACTATGAAGAGAAAGCCCTGTGCATAGAAGCTTTTTCTTAAAAAAAAAAAAAAAAAAAAGCTTTTTCTTCCATCCTTCTGTCAAAAGCTGTCTGATTCATCATTTTAAAGAATTCAGGCTGAGATGAGAGAGTCAAAGCTTAGTGCTCTCTCTCCTTAAAAAAGGATACATTTCTGGGTAGGGAGGTGAAAGTTAGTACCAAATATTTAACAATGTTTTAGGAGAGAAAGCAGAGTCCAGGTCATTCTAGAAAAGGAAGAAACAGCCCAGGTGAGACATAGTTTCCTCACCAACATGTTCTCTTTCTTTCTTTCTTTCTTTCTTTCTTTCTTTCTTTCTTTCTTTCTTTCTTTCTTTCTTTCTTTCTTTCCTTCTTTCTTTCTTTCCCTCTCTCTCTCTTTCTCACACTCTCTCCCTCTCCCCCTCTCTCTTTCTCTACTGTAGAGGTACACAGAAGAGGAAAAGACACAATGCACAGTCCTTGAACTATAATTTGAAGGCAAAAGAAACAGACTTCAGATAAAATAGTGTGCTAAGGGAAATGTAGCCATAATGTATAAACCAATGCGATCTTGGGAAAACTTCCCATGTTGAACAAGAAAAAGATGAAAACAAATGGCATGAGAAATAGTCTGAAAAAACACAGGAGGAGGAGTGAAAGAGGAAGGAAGGAGAGACAGAAAGGAGGGAAAAATGGAGGGAGAAAGGGGGAAGGAGGAGGGAAGATAGAGAGGGAGGGGGAGAGGTAGTAAATAGATGCAAAAAGACTGTGAAGAACCTATTCACAGTTGGTTTAACATTCAAAAATCAATCCATGTAATTCACCATATTAACAAATAAAAAAACAAAACAAAAAAAGAAAAGAAAAGAAAAACCATTTGATCGATGACTTCAATAGAGGCAGAAAAAAAATCATTTAACAAAGCCTGGTACTCATTCATATTAAAAGGCCCAGCAAAAAAATTAGAAGAGCTCTTCCCTAAGATGCTTAACTTCTTTAACAGTTCTAGAGAAATGACCATGAAGATCCATGAAGCACATGACCATAAAAGGAAGGAGATAAGAAGGAAAGGTAGGCATCACTCATTGTACCTGGATTACTCCTCATTCCTAGGTACACTTGCAGACCACAGCCTTGTTAAAAGGAACTTTTTCTCCTCACTAATGTGGGCCAGTGGATTAATTCAAAAGGTGGAAGACCTTTCTTATGGGTTGAAATAATATCAAAACTCACTTACTAGGATAATGAAAGGCTTACTCTGATTTTTTCAAATTCTTTAGACCCTCAGAACTCTATCCATTTTTCTCCTTCTTCTGAACCACAGTGGTATTTGTATCTCCCTTTCTTAGGCCACATCTTTGACTTCTATCTGTATCAATAATTTTATCATTCTCTTCAACTCTAAACCCTTGAAGACAGGGTTCTGGATTGATCTTTGTATTTTCCCAGAGCAGGGATGAAAGCCCTTCTTATAGGTGTTGCTCAGTAACTACTTGGTAAGTAACATGGAATCAAATGGCAGTATGAGGGACAGAGCTCTGAACTAGAAATAAGAGGTCTTGAATTCTAAACCTGACTCGTCATTAACTAGTTACAGGACCTCGTAGAAGCTTCTGCCTCTCTGAGTTTCAGTTTCCTTTTCTGTTAAATGAAGGAGTCAGAATTATCTGCAAGGTCTTAAGATTACTGCCAGCTGTAAATCTGTTTTGTTATGAATTTTAAAAGATGAACTTAAAAGTGACTTTTCTTTTAGATATCTGAATGGTGCCACTGTTTTTGCTGGATGTTGTCTTCACTGTAAAGACAGGTTGGGGAAGAAGCAACCAGGAAATAGATCCCTGATGGAAACAGCAGCAGTGACCTGCCCAGGTGTTTAAAGTAGGACACCCTCTGGGAGCCCCCACGGGCCTGTGGCGAGGCTGAAGATCAGAGGACCTAAGAAATTTGGAGAAGATAAGAGCATCACAGGTGTATCTACAGCTAAAGAGTTCTGTGCTGTAGATCACTATAAAGTCTGGAGGGGAAGAAAGGCAGCTGCCAGACCAATACACCATTTTTAGAGACTGAGTTTACACAGGAACAGTTGCCAGTGTGGGACTGGCCTAATGATTTTATCTCTTTCTCTGTCTGACTTCCCTCCAGTGAATCTTGTAAGGGAACCAGCTACCTGATCCTTTAATCCTGCTAACATTTTAGAAAAGAAGATTCAAATTAGTTTTGCTTATTCCAGATGCTTTATATGCAAATGAGCTTTAGAATTGGTGGCAACTAAAATGTGAAGCAGACTCTGATCGGTTGGAGGAAATACTCCCACCTGAAAACCCTCCCAAAACAATGAGATGATTCCCTTCTCCTTGCTGCTCATGACTCTTTTCTCAAAGGAATTCCAGAATCTTCCAGATATCTACTGTGACTCTTTGATCCCAAGGAGGCACTCCTCAGATTCCTTTTATGTGTAACTGGCTTTGACTTTCCCCAAACAACATGTGGATCGCTATCCCTGCCTTCCATAAATAGTATTACCTATGCAGTATTAATCAGCGTTTGCAAGTCAAATATTAAGATCATTCCTTGGGGTAATCCATGGTACAACTTTGCCATTTTATTTTTCCCTTTGCAACTCTAACTAGACAAGGGAAACTAAAACACTGAGCTAGGAATTATTTATTTAAAGCCTCAATCCAACACACACAGACTCTAGATAAAGATTGCTCACTCTCCTTTATAATAAAAGTGGCATCTTAATGCAGAGCGGTGTGGAGCTTCAGCCTTGCCCGTGGGCCAGCTCTTACATCCCCCCATGTAGCCTGGCATTTGCCCTCTAGCATTCCCATGTTGCTTGGCTCCAAATGGAAGTGCTCTTAATTTCAAATGATTTATTGGGGACAAGTGGGAAGCCTGTCTGATCTAAGTCTGTTTGTATTTGGTTTCCTGCATCTCAGGGGTGGTTTTAAGACAATATCTTATGTTGTAAAGGAGGGATAGGAAAAAGAGGCAATGCCCACCTGCTGTTGGGCTAGAGCTCGCTGGTGTTTTATGCAGCTGTGGGGTGCATTTCTGCAGCAATGAAAAGAAAGAGAATCAGCTCTGAGGACAACAGCTACATGATGGACTGGCAAGAGAAATTTGTGCAATTCCCATCAATTTATTTGTTGAAGGGAAGTTCTATTGGACTGTTCAAAGAACAGAGGGCTAGGGCTAGGGACTCCATCATGGGTGATGGGATCTCTGACCAGTTTCTCTCTTGCCCTGCTCCTATAGCACTCACTTCCATTACAACATGTTCCAGATTATACAGAAATTACATTTTTAAAAAGATTTATTTATTTATTTTTAGAGAGAGCATGAGAGGGAGGGGCAGAGGGAGAGGGAGAGAGAATCTCAAGTACACTCTTCGCTAAGTGTGGAGCATGACATGGGGCCTGATCTCAGGACTGTGAGATCATGACCTGAGCTGAAACTACAAGTCAGACACTCAACCAACTTTGCCACCCAGAAGCCCCCAGAAATTACATCTTTTTAAATGTTTGTTTTCAGCATTTCCTATGAGCTCCTCATAGGAAAGGGACTGTATTTGTATTCTATTTATCCTCCACAGGGCCAAACAAATAGTAAACACTCAAGAAAAATATGAAATGGATATGTGTGTAAATGAATAAAAAATTTTTTCGCAGCTAAAGCAGGTGCATACTTATGGGAAAAGGTGCTGTATTTAAAAGATGGCATCTAATGGGAATATATTACATGACCTCTTACTACCAGTTCTCTTTATAAAATATCAGATGAAAAGATTAAAGCAGCACTGTCTGATATAACTTTCTGCAGTATTGGGAATGTTCTATATCTGTGCATTCCAACACAGTAGCCACTAGCCACTTGTGGCTACTGAGCACTTGAAATGTGGTTAGTGTGACTGAGGAAGTGTATTTGAAATTTTATTTAATTTTAATTATTTTAAATTTAATAACCACATGTGGCTTATAGTTACTATATTGGATAGCACAGATCTAGAGATATTCTCAGGAAAGTTGGAAAAACAAGAAAAGTATACTGTTTTTGGATGTTTTTCAGAGGGAAAAGTGTGTGTGTGTGCATGCACATATATGTGAATATGGTATACATATGTATGTGGTGTCTTATAAATGGTCAGTATCAGGTTCATTATCAATATGGCAAAATATGTTAGGAGCATGGTCTTTAGAATAAGCCAGACCTCAGTTTGAGCCTTTGGCTTTGCCACTTACTAGCTATGTGACCTTGAATAACTCATTGTTATTATGGGCATGCAAAATTGTCCTGCCTGCCAAACATGTCAGGATGGAAACTTGAATTTTTTGGAGAAGATATGATGGGTTGTCAACCTTATTCTAAAAAAATGAGTTGTTGGTGAGGCCCCTGGGCCATCCTAACTGCAGAGAATATTGACAGAGTGACATCACTAAGATGGTGACATAGGTCATTCCTGACCTCAGTCTCCCTCATGAGAAGACAGACTAGGAACTCTCCATAGACAAGACACCATTGTGAAAATCCCCAAATCCAGTGGTGAGGCTGAAGCACCTACCCTAGACCACATGGACAGAGAAGGACTGCATTAGAAGATTTATAGGAGTGGCTACACTCTGACAGCATGACCCTTCCCCCAAGCCAACATGGCATTTTATCTAGAGGGCCCTCTGGGCTTTTGATTTCTTCAGTGGGCAAAAAGAGAATCCAAGATGGACATCCAGTTCACCTAGCATTTGGAAACACTTTCCTAGAGGTCCGTTTGTGTCTCACATGACAGAGATCACTGAGGGACACTGAAAAACTCTACCACTGGAGATCAGATAGGGATGGAGAAGAGGGGCAGGGATTATAGCAGTTAGCACTCAGATCTTGGTGGATGACATTCTTGCCAGGAGCAGAACCCAAACAGAGATGCCAGCCAACGGCTCTGGGCATCTGAAGAGCTGAGCAGGTGGCCTCATCTGGCCAAGGAACTCAACTAGCAGTTCTGCCTAATTTGGGTCCTCAGTCAAGGGACCATATAATTGTAGAGCACGATTGACTTGGCTCCACCTGGGCAGGAAACCAAATTTGCAGCCCCACCCAACTCCTCTCTAAAACCTCCCAACAAAGAAAAATCTGAGACCAAATGGTTTCACTGATGAATTCTACCAAATATTTAAAAAGAATTACTATCAATCCTCCTTAAACTCTTCTAAATAATTGTAGAGGAGAGATACTCCCAAACTCATTATATGAGGCTAGCATTCCCCTAATACCAAAGCCAGATAAGGGTGCTACAAGAAAAGTATAGGCCTATATTTCTGATGAATATAGATGTAAAACTTCTCAACAAAATACTAGCAAACCTGATTTAACAGCACATTAAAAAGATCATGCTCAGAGCACGTGTGTGGCTCAGGTGATTAAGCAGTTGACTTGATTTCAGCTCAAGTCATCATCTCAGGGGTCCTGGGACTGAGCCCTGCAACAGGCTTTGTGCTCATCAGGAGTCTGCTTGAGGATTCTCTCTTCCTCTCCCTCTGTGCCTTCTCCCTACTTGTGTTCATTCTCTTTCTCTCTATAATAAATAAATAAATCTTTAAATAAAATAAAATAATCATGCTTCAACACCATGTGGGATTCATCTCTGGGATGCAAAGATGGTTCAATATACTATCTTTTTCATTATATCCTATTAATAAAATGAAAGATTAAAATTATATGATCATATCAGAACATTCAGAAAAAAGAGAAAATTCAACATCCATTCATGATAAAAACTCTCAACATATTAGGTATAGAAGGTGGGTATCTCAACATAATAAAAAGACATATAAGACAAACCCATAGCTAACAGTATACTCAATGGTAAAGGTTGAAAGCTTTTCCTCTAAGATCAGGAACAAAACAAGAGTGCCCACTCATTGCTCCTATTTAATCCAGTAAGGGAAGCCCTTGTTACAGTTAGGAAAGAAAAAGCAGGGAAAACATCCAAATTGGAAGAGAACACGTCAATTGTCTTTGCAGATGACATATTCTTAGAGATAAAAAACCTTAAAGACCACCAAAAAACTGTTAGAATTCATAAATGAATTCAATAAAGTTGGAGGATATGAAATCAATGTAAATCAATTGCATTTGTAAACACTAATAATGAACAATCAGAAAACAAAATTAATAAAACAATGACATTGACAATAGCATCAAAAACAATAAAATACTCAGGAACAAATTTAACCAAGGAAGTGAAAGATCTGTAAACCAAAAAATCATGAGACATTGATGAAAGAAGTTGAAGAAGATACAAATAAATAGAAAGATATCCCTTTGCTCATGGGTTAGAATAATTAATATTATTAAAATGTTGGTCCTATCCAACATAGAGATCCAAAACTATCTATATAGATTCATTATAATTCTTATGAAGATTCCAATGGTATATTTTATAGAAATAGAAAAAACAATCCTAAAATTTGTATGAAACCATAAAAGACCCCAAATAGTCAAAGCAATTCTGAGAAAAACAAAGCTGGAGGCATCACACTTCCTGATTTCAAACTACATTACAAAGCTGAAGTGATCAAACCATATGGTACTGGCATAAAATAGATGAATGGAAGAGGATTGGGAGCTCCGAAATAAACCCATGCATACCCAGTCAACTAATATTTGACAAAGGAGCCAAGAATACTCATTGGGGAAAATAATCTCGATAATGGTGTTGAGAAAACTGTATATTCACATGCAAAAGAACGAAACTAGACTCTTATTTACACCACTCATAAAATTCACTTGAAATGGATTAAAGGGGATCCCTGGGTGGCGCAGCGGTTTGGCGCCTGCCTTTGGCCCAGGGCGCGATCCTGGAGACCCGGGATCGAATCCCACGTCGGGCTCCCAGCATGGAGCCTGCTTCTCCCTCTGCCTGTGTCTCTGCCTCTCTGTCTCTCTCTGTGTGACTATCATGAATAAATAAATAAAATCTTAAAAAAAAAGAAAAGAAAAGAAAATGCTAATTTAAAAAAAAAAAAAAAGAAATGGATTAAAGATTAAATGTAAGACCTAAAACCACAGACTAGAAGAAAATATAGGGAAAAAGCTCCATGATATTGGTCTTGGCAACATTTTTTTGTATGCGACATCAAAATACAAGCAATGATGAGACTGCATCAAAATAAAAGCTTCTCCACAGCAAAAGAACCAACAAAATGAGAAATTAACTGATACAATGTGAGAAAATATTTTCAAGCCATATATCTGATAAGAGGTTAATATCCAAAATATATAAGGAACTCCTGCAACTCTCTAACAAAAAACAACTCAATTAAAAATGGGCAAAGGAACTAAATAGACATTTTGCAAAGAATACCTACAGACAGCTGAGATATGCCCATTGATATAGGGTTTGAAAAGATGCTAATCATTGCTAATCATCAGGGAAATGCAAATCAAAAACACAATGAGATATCTCCTCACACCTGTTAGAAAGGCATTTATTAAAAAGGTAAAAGATAACAAGTGTTGGTAAAGGAAAAAGGGAAACCTTGTGTACTATGAGTGGGATTATAAATACATCCATTGTGTGGAAACAGTATGGAGGTTCCTCGACAAAATTAAAAATAAGAATATTATATGATGCAGCAGTCCCCCTTTTGGGTATCTATCCAAGGAAAGTGAAGGCAGGGTCTCAAGATATCTACACTCCCATGTTCATTGCAGCATTAGTCACGCTAGCCCAGATAACAAGCTGAATGCTTGTTTTTGTTTGTTCTGTTCCAGTTAAATATCATAAGCACAGGCTAACACTCTTGGGTTTAAGGGAGGAGTAGTAAAACAGAGAAAAGAGTCATTTATCTTTAGATCTGAATTCTCTCTTGGCAGGTAACTATGGATTTTTGGTCAAATTATTTAACCTCTTTCCATATTAATTCTCCATTAGTAAAATAGGGGTGAATTTTACTGCAGGGTTAGGAGAGTAGAAGAAGGAATATTTAAAACATATCAGACATATAAAGATGTTTCATCCTTCCCCTTTCTTCCATGACCACTGCCAGCGTATTGTCCCACTTTCAGCTTCCCCTGCTTATTAGGGGACCAGATTAAGTAAAATAATGTCTATCATCTAACCTACCCATCCAATTAAAAAAAAAATCTGCCAAAGTTGGATTTACATTTTTTTTATCTGTGTCTTCAGATCAACAAATCTGATGACTATAGGAATTGAAAGACAGCTATCCTAAAGAAACTACCAGCTTTTACCATATGCAAAGTGAATCGCATTCTACTCTTCTACTGTTCTTTCCACATTACTGTGCACATATTCCATTAAACCAGTATTGGAAATTTTAAAAAACATTAAACTATGATTGTCCTCATTGTCCCCAATCTTGGATAGCTTGAGCATGCATACTCTCTGCTCCCTGATCTTTAGGTCTGAGAGATGAACCAGCTGGGTCTGAGCAAATGGATACAGCAGCTCAGGAAACCCACATGACTCCCAGAATGCAAGCAATCCATTAGGAAGGGAATTCCATTCCTGGGGTAATTCTCTTTAAGGTGAAGAAGGAATAGGTTTGGGTACTGTCTCCTTGCATGTGCCTTTGGGCACATTGTTAGTGATCAAAAAACTTTCTCTGAACTACCTCTTTCCATCACCACAACAAAACAATTTCCCCTGGAAACACCTGCACATTTTTAAGAACCTCTGTCAACCAAAAAGGGTTGGTCCATTAATCAACTGAAGTCGACAAAAAAATGTTAGCATTCTTCACGTGCACGCTGAAAGGCATTGTGGTCCTAGATTATTATCTTGTATCTGCCTTTCATTGCTTGAGGCACCTAAGGAAACTAGTCCTTCCCATTGATATCTCTGCATCATATTCTTTCTCCTCAGCAGTAATAACAGATAGTTATGCTTCTTGGGGAGCAAAATTAAAAGCAAAAAAATTTGGACAAGTTTGAGTTTGTTGCAATAAATATTTCGGAGAGCCAAAATGAGTTCTCAAGTGCTTATATTATGACAGATGTATTCCTACATTTGGGGGAAAGTTGTGATCACCATCAAATACGTTCACAAACGTGTAATCTCTTTCTGGTTAGGGCTGGATGCTTTACAAGGCAAGATGTTAGAGTTAGGATCTTGGAGCTTTGGTATTCTTGAAGAAAAAGTTTGAGGGTCTTAGAAATATTGGACAGGAGTAAAATATAAGCTGAAGTACAATATCGAAGCAAATTTAAATGAAAGTAGTGAACAATTTTTTTAACTTCTAGCACTTAACTATATAAGCTTATTATATAGTAAGTTGCTTGGTGGCTCATGTATAAGTTAAAATGTTGAAAGACACAGAAAAAAAGGAGACTCAGGGATGAATTTAGATTTTTTTAAGACCCTGAGCTTTAAAAAGATGATAGCCTTCCCTATGTAATTCAAAATAATATAAAAGCAATTCTGAACTGTAAAACAAGAGTAAGGAAATCCAATAACATTGAGATTTCTCCCACGGTACTTTTTAATAAGATCATAAAATAAAATCTTTCAAGTATTTCTCTAATTTTTTGACGCCTCTGTTTTGCTGGTATCCTAAACATTTGCTTGATTTCTTACTGGGTAATTCAGCCCTGAGGACTGCTAACCTTTCACTTACAGACTTGTTTAATCCTTTATTCCACAGACTTGTATTGAAGGTAAGTTATTTGAAAGACTGGAAACTCATAGATGAAAAAAAGTTCAGTCCTTCCTCCAGAAAGACTCAAAACCTGGTGGAAAGATAAATGTACAAACAACAGTAGTATAGTGAGTATCATAAAGTTCTCAGCAAAGCCAAGAGGGAGTAATGAAGAATAAAGCAAACTCTGGAAATACTGGAGAAGCCTTTGCAGAGCTGACACCAGAGCGAGGTTTGGAGTACCAACACACATGGAGTGACAGGGAGCATTCTAGGGCATGGGATGGTGCTGGTCCTTTTATAAAGGGGACAAAGAAATGGAAGTAGGGGAACTTAGTTGATCCCAACTTCAGGGACAAAAGATTTTAGGCCCTCTTTGACATGCCTCCTCCTTGTCCCTTTGTTTTCAGATTTGGCACTTTTACAATCTCTTTTACATTCTGCCCTTGCCCCTCCCCTCTTTTCTTTTTGGTTATAGTCATAGATGTTCTCAAACTGCCTCACCTGTTCAGATTCGATTCTGAATTTTTGGGTTCCTTTATAATGGATCACAGTTCTCTTACAACTTTACAGTTAGTATTTAAATATCTAGTAGCTTTCCACATTTCCTTTGCCTTGGTTTGCTTGAGTAGTCTCCTTTGTGATTAGAATATAGTCAGATAGAGAAATCTTTCCCACTGTCCACATTTATTATGTCAGATTTATGTAACTGTAATGCTTCTCTTAATTTGATGTGTGGATCCTGGACATGGGGGAGGACATGCATAGATTTAAGTGATACACATGGTGCCTCAATGTCTGAGCACCTGGATGCATCTGGGGAGTGTTACAGAACTAATTGGCAGGTGTGTACATTGCAAATAGAAAGATCTCCCAAGCTTCAAGAAATAACCAACCACTCTGGGTTCCCCAAAGAGAAACATTCAAGGGTGTCTCTGTTCTATTTGTTAATTATAAAAAACAGATTGCCATGGTGATAAGAGTGGGCTAAATTAGGAGGGGTTTGGAGACTGATAGTAGAATGTGGAAAAGTTGCCTGACATTTATAAGCATCCAGAAAACTTTATTCCTTTGAATCTAGCTTGTCATTCTATTCCCAAACCTATGGGGGGTGGGGGCTGGAAGGCAGCCATCATATTTCTTCATATGCTACATGGATGATTGGTCCTTCCCTTCTCTAGTATCAAAAAAACCCCAGGTAGCTCTTTGCTCCTTGAAGATGGAGGCAATGTGTTCATGTGTTGTTTGTGGATGGAGTGAGGATAAAGGGGTTCTGCCTACAGTCAGAAAGAGATTATAGACCAGTGGGCAAAAAGTCATGAAGCACAGCAAGTAGCTTGATCTGGCCCTGCACAGTGGCACAGGGACAGCAAGTCGAATCATATATAATGATGCACACTACAATCATGCCAAGAATTGATACTTTTGCTAATAACTAGACTCTGGAGATTCTCCTTTGGGTTTTAAATTGGGAAGCCATATGATCAGCTCAGTGTTTCAGAGAGAGTAACGTACATGCAGTCTGAAACACTGGTTGAAGACAACACTATTAGTTGCAGGGTTATCTGCTCATAGTCTTTATTAGTTGTAAAAGTGGAAAGGTCATAAAATAGAAAAGACAGGGAATGAGGTCCTGAATGAGGGCAACAGAAGCATAGGAAATAGAAATGATAGAAAAGAATTCAAGGGCATCCAGAAAACAAAATAAAAAAACACTTGGCAATTACAAGAGGATTAGGAAAAAATCTAAAATACTTCTCTTCTGGCTTTAGTAAGTGAGTCGATGAAGGTTGAGACTAGTAATCCAAATAAGTAAGAAAAATGTTTGCAGATAAAGTGCAGAGTAAGAAGTGGCTCTGACATAGCTGAATATATATTTCATTAATTCACTTTGCAGGTGTGATCCTTTGCTTTATATTGATGTAAGAAATGTCTTCTTTTTCTTTCCTTTTTTTTTTTAAGATTTATTTTAGAGAGAGAGAGAGAAGAGAGTGTGTGGGGGGAGGGGCAGAGAAAGAGGGAGAGAGAATCTCAGGCAGACTCCTTGCTGATTATGGAGCTCAATGAGCGGTTCCATCTTAAGACCCTGATATCAAGACCTGAGCTGAAACCAAGAGTTGGACGCTTAACCAACTCTGCCATCCAGGGGCTCCAAGAAGGGTCTTCTTTTCTTCTTCCTCTTCTTATCGTTGTAGTCCTGCTAGGCTTGACTTTTTATTTTCTTTAGCCAGCACTGTGTGCTTAAAATTTTGAATTAGTTGCTAAGATTTAAAAATAAGAAACATTTTACATAAAAATCTGGATTTCTGACTACTGGTGAAAAATTGAAACATCTGTGTGATGGTTAATTTTATGTGTCAACGTGACTGGGCTAAGGGATGCCCAGATAGCTGGTAATATATTATTTCTGGATGTGTCTGGGAGGGTGTTTCCAGAAAAGATTAGCATTTGAATCAGTTGACTAGATAAAGAAGATTACCCTCACTAATGTGGGTGGGTATCTTCCCCTGTGTTGAGGGCCTGAATAGAACAAAAAGGCACAGGAAGGGTGAATTTGCTCTCTCTATTTGAGACGTCCAAGCTCCCCTGCCCATTGGTACTCAAGCCTTTGGCTTCAGCCTGGGACTTACATTATCAGCTAGCTGGTTCTCAGGTTTTGGGATTGGGACTGAATGACACCACCAGTTTTCCTGGTTCTCCAGCTCATAGCAGATTGTAGGACTTTCTGAACTCCATAATTGTATAAGTCAATTCCTATAATAAATCACTTATATATAGCCATATATCCCATTGGGTCTGTTTTTTCCTGAAGACAAATACAATCTGCTTAAATCAATAATCCCTTTCGGCTGGACATAGGCTCTCCAATTCGACATAATCCCTACTGCACCCCATTATTTCCTTCACAAGCGTGTTCCACTCATTCATGTTTCCTGTATGGGACCTATATGGAGCAGATGCCATCAAAATTCCACCCTGAATCTCTTGGCCTGCCCCAAAGGTTGTCCTCAGGTCGTTCAGATGGCGCCCTCTATCTTTCTGTCTGAAGCTGTTCTCTTCCCACTGGAGCGCGCTTGGTGCACCTGTGGACCAGGCCAGAGGTGCCAGAGTTACTCACACCCCAACCACTATGAATGAGGGATGGGAGTTGTTGAATAAAGGCTCAGCTTCCTTGCCATCTCATGAGACACTTACGAGGTGCTGCCAGGTAGTCTGTCATAGAATTCCCAGTAGGACTGAGTACTTGTTGCCCACCATGGTGACCCAACTCATTACCAAACTTTATGAACTGTCTCTGCTTTCCTGACTCACTTTCCCACACTTTCACATGCTTCATGGGATCATCTCCAAAATAAGTCACTTGCACCCAAATCCCTGTCTTGGCATCTGTTGGTAGAGACAGCTCAAACCAAGACAGGACCTGCAACCAATTCAACCTGTCATCTTGGGTTTAGACCATCTCCTGGGTCCTAACTACTCTTCAATAATAAGTTTCAGTAAAAAAGAAGAAGAAGAAGAAGAAGAAGAAGAAGAAGAAGAAGAAGAAGAAGAAGAAGAAGAAGAAGAAGAAGAAGAAGAAGAAGAAGAAGAAGAAGAAGAAGAAGAAGAAGAGGAGGAAGAGGAGGAGGAGGAGGAGGAAGAGGAGGAAGAGGAGGAAAAGGAGGAGGAGGAGAGGAGGAGGAGGAGGAGAGGAGGAGAAGGAGGAGGAGCAAGAAGTTGTTTCAGTCTCAGATTGGCAGAGATAGAAATGACCTTGGAGAAGGTGGAAGCTTAGGACCATGAGCAAATTGTCTGAGGTCACCCTGCATGGTTGCTTCAAAGACAGGAGGAGCCTCTCTCTCCTGATGCCCAGGCAAGTGCTCCACCCACTACCTCACTGGGAGCCAAGAGACAGCACTCACGTCAGCTAAATCCAGCAACTGCCTGTTTTTGAAAATAAAGCTTAATCTACACATGGCCACGTCAGCTTGTTTATCTATTATTGTCTTTGGCTTTCTCAACCCCCTAGTAAAGTTGAGTAGCTGCAACAGAGATCATCCAGCCCAGAAAGCCTAAAGTATTTGCTATCAGAGATGGAAGGTTTGCGGATCCCAGCCCATTGTAGTGATATAAAGGGTATTGCCCTCTCCTGAGCTCACTTACAGGTAAAATAGTAAGAAGAATCTCTCCTTTCCATCTAAGTTTACTAGAGTAAAAATTGCAACTTACCTCCCTTTTGTTCAGCCAGTGGAGGATGTTCGTGGCAGAGCCAAAGATCGAGACTGAAACTCTGACTTCTCTCGATAAATTAATTTATTATTTAAGCACATCTGCCTGTTTATTTAAAGAGGTGCGGTGGCCTCCACTTGTGCACTTGTGTGGAGGGAAACATCACACTGAGATCTCAAGTGTCACGGCAATTAGTCAAATGGGGAAAGATGCAGCTCCAGGATGTTCAGGGACACTGTACTTGATAATCTTTAATTTGCTCAATATTACAATTAAGGTAACTTCAAATGTGTTATAACCTTAATAATGTCAACATGTTTCCATTATCTCGGGTATACATATTATTTTTAACCTACTTCACACACAAGAATGTATTAATGCATTTTTTTGGCTGCCGGTAAAGTGGCCCTCTAACAAGATTGTGAAGGACTTAATAACCTTGTAGAAATGTTTTACTGATGAGTATTTAAAAATTATTGGAAAATCACTCAGTAAGGATTGAAAAAAAAGTGTGCCACATCATCATTGGCTGGAAAATAAATATTCCTGAGGAGAGACACAATTAACAGGAAGACAGACAAAACTCCTATTTTGGTAACAAAGGAGACAAATCAGAGTGGGAAGGGAAATACAGCCACATTGCAAGTAGAAGAGCTGTGAGCTTCACAGCTCATCAGCTGTGTGATCTTGGGAAAGTTGCTCAGCTTGTCTGAGAGTTAGTTTCTACATTTTTAGCTTAAAAGCCCTGCCTGGTTCCCAGCAGTGTTCATATGATAATGTAATTAATTGATGCTGCTGAAAGAGTTGTGCCAACTGCACAGAGCTGTGCAAATGTCCATTAGTGTTGTACAAAGCTGGGGCAAAAAAATATCGGATGGTGAGTGATGTGTTTTCTGTAATCTTTTATTGCATCTTCCGGTGGTATTTTAAGACAGTTAAATATAAACAAGAGGAAAAAGAGACAGAAGGGGCAATTTATTTCCTCCATCTCAGAGCTGCCTAGCCAGAAATGATAGATGATCAGTGCTCTACACCCCTGTCCCTGCTCGACACAAGGGTGGGTTCTGAGTGGCAGAGAAGCAGCTTGTTAGGTGGTAGCTGCAAAACGGAATTTGTGGGACTCATATTTTTTTTATACCATGCTGACAGTGACCCATGCCCAGTGCCTGGCTTTTATTTTCTTATTTTGGGAGCAACTTCACTAGCCTCAGGCATTCGTTCATGTCCCCTCCTTCTTCGCAAAGTATTCAGAGGCAGGCATAACCCTGAGCCTGGATTATTGAGGTAAACATTTATGTAACTCCAGTGCTTTCCACTGGTGTGAAATTACTGATACATTGGGATCCTCCATTTTCCCTAATTAGACCAGTGAGTGAGGGATTTGCAGAAACAATTCCAGAGACTCTCACTTTAATATTAACTAATGTGCACTTGGCCTACTTTTTGATTTTCCCACTGAACATATAGGGTCAGTTTCTCATCTTGCTTGGCACCCCTGTGGAGTAAGCTCAGAACTGCAATGTTTTCAAGGGCGATGACTTTCCTCCCTTTACTTCTCTCTCACCTTTGCTTCCCGCTAGGATTTCGTTCACTGTCCATCCAGGTACACAAGCTGTAGTTTCATGGGATTCTAGAACTGTTTTGATAGGGCTTGTCCAGAGAATTCAATTAAGGAAACTGAAACCATTCAATTGAGTTTTTTACAGACCTGTTATGAGGATCACCATGTGTGGATATGTATGTGCAAGTATGTGTGTGTGTGTGTGTGTGTGTGTGCCCACCTGGGTGTATATATATATATATTTTTTTTTTTTTTTTTTAAAAGAAGGATTGCATTTCAGAGTACAGAATCCTCTATTCAGGTAACTTTTGGAAAGGGAAACCAGGATCATAAAAGGAAACACACACACACACAAAAATAAATAAATAAAAGGAAACACACTCCATGAGGATCCAAGTGAGGAATTGTGGGATGAATGAGAGCTTTAGGGGTTAGACTGATTGCATTCAATTTCTGCCTCCCAAAACATGTTCTTTGCAAGCTTGAAGTAGTCTATTTATCTGAACTCCAGATTCCCGTCGATAAAATGAGGATAAAACATAGCTCTTAATTTGGTTGTGAGGTCATGCTAATGTAGATAAATTATTCTTTGTATCCTGGCATGTAACAGGCCCTGGGTTAGTTACTGCTCTTGCTGTGGTACGAGTAACCTCAGCTTACTTGTTTCTGAAGGACTACTGAGATACATAAAAGGTAAGTTTATAGAAAACCTACATAGTAAAAAGACAAATAAAAATACTGACTTGGAGATCAAGAATTGTTGGGTCAAGTCTTCTAGCCAGCTACTTTGTCTTTTTTGCTGAAAGACTCTTGCTTGGCCAAGAATGAGAGGTTAGGACTCTCCGTCGTTTTTCAAATGATGCCCTCTAGCATCCTCCAGACTTTCAGGGTGAACAGTCCCACAGTTTGGAAGGAGAAGGGAAAGGGAGAAAAAAGAATGGACTGGCCACTAGCCTCCAAACTCAGCGTCAACCAAAAGAGCTATTTTTGTCTCTTTTGCTCACCTGACTTCTTGGTAGGATTTGGTTAGCTAAAAAAGCCTCTTTATCTAGAACTTGGCAAACGATTGGACAGGACGATCCTGAGATCCCTTCCAGCTCTCACATTCTGTCAAGATTTTGTCACCTTTTCCAAACTTTCATTTGTCAGACTGTCAGGTTGCCTGAGGCACCAGGAAATTTCAAGGTGGTTATGGGGCAGAGTCAGCTTTTTGAAAACTATGAAGTAGGCACATAGTTCTCTGTCTCCATTTATATGTAGAAATGCCCTGTTCATCTTCAGACTCCTCACTCCCACAGCCTGTCTGCCCCTGCAGTTTCCTGGAACAGGTCCCTTCCTTGGGCTCTGTCCTCACCCACCCCATCCTCCAGAGCCTCACAGCTCAAGGCTCCTGGCTCCATTTTGTTATAAACACCCAATCCTTATCCTTGTACTGGTGCCCATCTCTATTTGAGCTGTGGCTAATGAGAAGAAAGTACTTCACACTCCCCTCTCCCAAGAATAGCTTTATTACCTAAAACACTAAGTCTCAGAGGGAAATACTTTTCTTTAGGGCATCTTTACTCACTTTCAAATCCCACCACAATGCCAGCTGCCTGGTTTGTCTGCCCATAAAGCCAGCTTTGAGGTCAGAGGCCAAAGTTTCTGCTATAGTAATTAAAAAATGAACTTTGAGGTCAAATAGATCCATGCATGTTAGTCCTGTCTGTATAACTCCTTTGGTTGTCTATCTTGTGCAACTTAACTTCCCCAGTTTTCTGTTTGTAGATATAGCAGCTATCTCAGGTTTGTTGTAAGAATGTAAAGTTTTCCTGGGATAAATCACACCTGAAACCAAACACACTTCATATTTGTTATTGTCATCAGCATTATACAGACATTCAACTCTTACTCAAAACCTCAAGATCCAAGAAATATCATACTCCTCTATTTTATTTAAGTAAGCTCAATTTCATTTTGTTATAGAGTTCTACTTTTCTCTGTCTCTCTCTGTCTCTGTCTCTATCTCTCTCTCTCTCTCTCTCTCACACACACACACACACACACACACACACACACACACACATCCAAAGGTGTACCCAAAGGCCCTACTATCTTCCCAGCAATAAAGCAGTGGGAAAGCCCTTCTATCATGCTAGTTGGTGGCCACCTATTGTCCTGGCTCCTTCAGGAAAGTTTTGGTCCATCCAGGGGCTCTGCTGAGTCATACTCAGGTCATAAGATGCTTGTTGAGAATGGGTACTCCCATGCCTGAAGTCTACTCTCATGCCTCCCACCATCACATACTCTGAGGCAAGCATGTCCACTCAGAGTAACGAGCAATTACACCTTCTCTTGAGACAGGTCAATCTCTAACCTCTTTCAGTCTGAGGGAAATTTTTCTTTTTCCTTATTCCTTTCTTTTGCCCTCAGATTCATATTCCTTTTACCATCCCATGTGAGGATACCCAGGACTTGATGAAATACTAGAAGGTGACACATACACCTACTGAGAAAAAGGAGAATAATACCTAGCACTGAGCAAGAGAAAGTGTCTATATGCAAACATGTTATAATAATCCTCTGTCATAATTAGCATCACTATTAGCAGCAGCATTGCCACCTCCACCATCATCATCCCCACCCATGCTACCAATATCAGGAACTCTTTCTACAGTCACGATCCTTGATACTTCTTAAAAGAGGACAAAGATGAGTCAAACTTGCAACAGCTTGGAAGATTTTATTTATTTCTATGAAGACAGAGAGACACATATGAGACAGACAATGCAAAATTCTAGGCCTGAAAGGCATTCATTTTTGACCAGGACATATGTAGCACTAAGAATTTCTTCCTTTACACAGTGCTTTAGTCTTTTCACCAAGTCAAATCTTCTTCCATACAAAACTGTAAACGACCATGACATACGAGGGAAGGGGGAATATTATCAGGAATGACTGAATAAATCAGCTTGACATTAAAGTTTCAGCTTAAATTTTAAGACGTTAGTAGCTTCTCCTTATGAGCTAGTAGCAGTGAATGATTCACATTAATCACATTAGGCATCTTGGTGACGGGTCCTTCCCCTATTTTTAAATAAATGCTAACCTCATATAAATCTCATTTAACTAAAGAAAAGTAAAACACTTTCAAAGACAAAGGTAAGTGGAGGTTATGACTGTGTCCCTGTTTGATAAGGAAATCCACAGAGAAAGTTTAATGTTATTTATTAATCCTGGAATAGTATCAATGCCAGACCTTAGGTGCTTACATGCAGAACCCTCTAATTCTGAGTAAATAATAATAGTTACTATGTATTAAGAGTTAACTATGTGCTTAACGGCAAGATAAGATCTTTGCAAACAATAGTTCAGTTAATCCTAACACCAACTTTGGAAAAAAAAAATGCCACTGCATCTCAGAATGGCTACACTGCTTCTCCACAACATATAACCAGGAAGTGGTAAATCGTGATTCAATCATTGTTTGATTGACTTTAAGACCTGTGCTCACAACTACTGAGCCAGACTGCCTCCTCCCACTTCCTCACTTCCTCAACTTGATGAGAGAAGTAAAATGTTGGGGATACCAAATTTGGTTAGTGACAGCTACCTCTCTTCCCCACCAATTTTCAACATTTTCTACTCTTATAATTTTCCTTTATTCAATTCAGTTCAATAAATGGGAGCATTTAATGGCCTCACATAAACATGGTGTTATCTTTCAATCTTCCGTCTTCCATTCCCCACATCCCATTAGTTGATAAAGACTTTTCTAACTTCCAAAATCCCTTTAGGTTATCCTTAGAATCCCAAGAATGTGTTTAGGCACTCATTCTTGTTACTTGTCATGTGCATGTTGAACTGCAAATCTTTCTGGACTTATGGTGGGATTACCTCCTGATAAACCCATCACAAATTGAAAATATCATAAGTCAAGAATGCAGTTAATACACCTAACCTACTGGACATCAGAGCTCAAGATACCTATTTTTAATGTGCTCAGACACTTACAGTAGCCTATATATAGCTGGGCAATATCATCTAACATGAAGCCTATTTGATGAAGTGTTGAATATTGAATTTATTGAATTCTGTACTGAAAGTGAAAAACAGAGTGGTTGTTCATGTATTGGTTTTTACTCCATGATCATGCAGCCTATAGAGTTGCAGCTCATTGCACTGTCTGGCATCATAAGATTGAATCATGCCCCATGTTGCTAGCTCTGGAGAATATAGAAATTCAAAACCTGATGTGCAGCTTCTACTGAATGAAAAGTCAAAAAGTCATTAAGTTGAGCCATTGTAAGTCAGGGACCGTATGCAATTCTTACAGAGTTACTCTGTTGGTCTTTCTTATTTCATTTGTAAGGAAAAGTTGTGAAGGACTGGAATGCATCAAACAAACAAACAGGTAAGTTGCTGAGTACACTTATTGGCATCCTGCCAGGTTTTTTTTCCTGCCTTTTATTGTCTTTGACCTTTTTAAAACTCTTTAATTGTAGCTGATAGCAATATAAATGGATCCAGTCTACACACATGCAAATGATTCTGCTCTGGTGAAGGAAAGGTTGACTTCTCAGTAATCCTTATTGAGCTATTTTTGTGTAGTAATTTGAATTCTCCTTTAAACCAGTTGTAACATCTTATTGGTTCCCTCATTAATTAGTAAGTTAAATAAAATCTTTGATGTGTTCTTTTTATGTTTGTCAGAGAATCATGGTTTTACCATAAGAAAATTTAAAAACCCTTATCACTTAACGCTTCTTCTTAACTTTGCTATTTACCTTAATTTGGATTTCCCAGAAAGCTGAGCCTGAGGCATGGATTTGGTTGCACGTATTTATCAGGGGGTCATCACAGAAAACTACAATGATGATGTGGGAGAGCAAGACAGGCAGGAACGGAAAATCAGTCAGAGGTGTGTTACTGAGTTGGTTACCACTGTGGGCTTCAGGACTCAGTTCTGCTGGGGAATATCTGAGCAACCATGTAGAATGTGTACCTTTGAATGATCGTTCCAAAGTAAAAGAGGTTGGGACATTTCTCTTCCAAACACTGTCTTCTATATGTTGAGGTTGCCCTATTGGCATGAATCCCTTCCTATCTATACTTTCCATGGCTTTAGAAAAGTTGTAAGGCAGAAAATTGAAGAAATGCTGCTGTGTGCACTTGGGGCATTTAGCTGGCAGAAATGCAGAGCTGATCATCCCAGCCGCACCAAAATCAGGTGGCTGAGGGGATGTGGTGCAAGGCACAAAAGCAACTGCTATACGACTGGTACAATCTATCTAAACTGAAAATTGTTATACTCTTCATCACTTTAGATCTTTTGATTTCTCATTGCCTGTAGGATAAAATCAAAACACCCACATGGCCCTTCATGCTCTTCCATTGGCCTTCTCTCTCAACCGTCTCCTCATACCCCAGCTCCTATCTACACTTTGATGCTTGCTGCTGCCCTGACACTACTGTGACCTGGTACATATGCTCCTGTTATTTGTTTCTCCTCCCTTCTAGCTAGCCCATCATTAGATGTCATTAGAAGTGTTTAGTGACTGCCCGTTTCCCTCTTACTCCCCCACAAGACATGATGTTTCCCTGCGACATTCTGCTGTGCTTCCCTCTATCACTGCATCAACCACACTGGATTCTTTTAGCTGCTTTTTTTCTCTCTCATT
Organism: Canis lupus dingo; assembly: GCF_003254725.2. Lineage (NCBI taxonomy): Eukaryota > Metazoa > Chordata > Mammalia > Carnivora > Canidae > Canis > Canis lupus. The sequence goes on from NC_064265.1 coordinate 24,236,185, forward strand.
ATTCTGTGAGTTCTTTGAGAGCAGAGACAATTAAAAAAAATCTTTGTTGTAACCAATGCTCAATAACTTCTCTCCTATAGTAGATATTCAAAAACCGTAGATATCATTAAGCACTTACTTGGCACCTGTCTGTACTGGTCATGATAGACTATAAAGACTAGTCAGGATGGGCCAAGTCATGCTGCAGGACCAAATAACTGGGAAATTTCAGTGGTTTAAAACTACCAGTGTTTATCTTCCACTAATGCTACATAGCAATCATATGTGGGCAGAAAGCCTCTGCTCATAATATTTACTCAGGAACCCAGGCAGCCAAGTAATCATTGTCTGGAATATGTTGGTTGCTTAATACAAAGGAAAAGAGAACTCTTGAGAATTTTGCACTGGCAATTATATACTCATTCCACACAAATAACTTTTGCTCAAAATTCACAGGCTAGAATTTGTCATGTATTCCCATTCATCCAAAAGGGGACTAAAAGTATACCTGCCATGTGTCCAGAAGGAGGACAAACAGAATTATCTGGTGATCTTACAAATGACTACCACAGAGTTTTGGTCATCAACATTGCTGTAGGTTAAATTATGTCTCCCTCAAGGTCCATCAGTTGAAATCCTAACCCCTAATGCCTCAAAATGTGACCTTATTTGGAAATAGATTCATTGTAGATGTAATTAGTTAAGATGAAGTCATATGAGGGGTTCCCAGGTGGCTCAGTCAGTTAAGTGTCTGCTTTGGCTCATGTCATGATCCTGGAATTCCAGGATCGAGTTCAGCACTGGGCTCCCAGCTCAGTGGGGAGTCCGCCTCTGCCCCTCACCCTGCTTGTGCTCTCTCTCTCTTTTGCTCTCTTTCTGTCTCTCAAATAAATACATGAAATCTAAAAAAAAAAAAAAAAAAAAAATGAGGTCATACTAGAGTAGTGTGGGCTTCCAATCCAATATAACTAGTATCCTCATAAAAGGGTAAATGTGGACACAGGCATGCATACTAGGAGAATACCAAATGAACAAGATGACAGCCATCTACAAACCAAGGAGAGGGGCCTGGAATAGATCCTTCGCTCACAGCCCTCAGAAGGAACCAACCCTGCCAACACCTTGATTTTGGACTGCTAACCTCCAAATTGGAAGACAAACAGGTTTATGTAGTGTAAGCCATTCAGCCTTAGCGAACATATACAGATTTCTGTACCAGGAGTTGGATGCTGCTGTAAAAAATATCTAAAAAGAGAATGTGACTTTGAGAGTGGGTAATAGGTAAGCTGAGAGAGTTTTATGAGATGCATGATAGAAAAAGCCTAGATTGTCTGGATAAGAGAGTTAGTACAAATATAAAACTTTTTTTAAGAAAATATTTTGTTTATTTATTCATGAAAGACACACAGAGAGAGGCAGAGACATAGGCAGAGGGAGAAGTAGGCTCCCTTGGGGAGCCAACGCAGGACTCGATCCCAGGACCCTGGGATCATGACCTGAGCCAGAGGCAGACACTCGACCACTGAGCCATGCAGGTGCCCCCAAATATGGACCTTTTAAAAAAAAAAATTTTATTGGAGTTTGCCAACATATAGCATAACACCCAGTGCTCATCCTGCCAAGTGCCCAAATATGGACCTTAAAGGAGTTTTTGGTGAGGTCTCAAAGGAAATGACGAATATGTTATTGAAAACTGAGGAAAGGCAGTCCTTGTTATAAAGTGGCATAGAACTTATCTGACTTATGTTCTGGTATTTTGTGGAAGTAGAATTTATATATAACAAATATTGATATTTAACTAAAAGGGTTTCTCAGCAAAGTGTTCAAGGTATGGCCTGGTTTCTCCTTGCTCTTTATAGTAAATGTGAAACAGATAAATTGAAAAAGAAATTGTTAAGAAAAAACAAACTAGAACTTGAAGATTTGGAAAATTCTCAGTCTATCCATATTGGAAAAAAATGAGAAAGCTTACTTTGGGGAGAATGTCAAGGATGTGGCTAGATCGCTATTTACTAAAGAAATTAGATGTGTGACTCATGAATCCAATCAAACATCTCAGCAGAAGCCATAAGTAGAGATGAAGTTGTATATAGGAAAGATCTATGGGAGATTCTTTTGTCTGATGGTCTGGACTCCTATGAATGGCACAGGAGACTAACAAAGTTTTTGAGAAATTTTTATCAGCATAAACACTGCCAGCCAGGATTGAAAGGGACAGAGACGGATAAGAAAAAGGGAAAATGACCCCAAAGGTGGCTCCTTCTTGGTTCCAGAAGGCTGGGTCACCTCTTTAGTTGCAGAAGGTGGGCTGCTACCCAGTGATGAGGGAACAGGACCACCACTCCTATGACCCTGAAAAACTGAACATTGTACCAAAGATTATCCTCAAGTCTTAAAATCGAATGGAATTAACCCTCCTAGGTTGTGGACTTTTCTGTGACCCTTTTCTCCCTCTTCTTTCTTCTTTTGGAATGGGAATGTCTATCCTATGCTTATCCCAATATTGAATTTTCAAGTGGACAACTTGTTGTCTGGTTTTACAGGTTCATAGATGGAGTGGAATTTTGTCCCAGAATGAATCTGACCCTCAATCTCACCCAAACTTGATTTAAATGAAATTAGATTACATTTTAAGCTTAGAATTAATGCTGGAATGAATGGATTTCAGGAATTTTGAGATGGGTGAATGTATTTTGCACGAAAGAAAGACATGAATTTTGGGAGGTGAGAGGGTGGACTGTCATGGGTTGACTTATGTCCCTCCAGAAGTCATAGGTTGAAGTCCTAATTTCCAGTATCTCAGAAAGTGATTTTATTTAGAAATAAAGTCACTGAAAACATCTTGAATAATGACATAATGTCTTATGGAGAAAATCAATGTCAAGGTTTTCTTCTAGGAGGATTTGGTAATCCTCAGTCTTACACTTAAATGTTCAATCCATGTTAAGATAATTTTTGTGAGTGGCATAAGATAGGGGTCCAATTTAATTTTTTTTTTGCATGTGGTTATTCAGTTTTCTCAGTACCATTTGTTAAAGAGGCTCTTCTTTCTCATTGAGTGTTCTTGTCCTCTTGTCAAACATTAGTTGACCAAATATGCAGGGGTTTATTTCTGGACTTTCTATTCTGTTCCATTGGTCTATGTGTCTATTATTTATGCCAGTACCACACTGTTTAAATTACTATAGCTTTGTAGTGTAGTTTGAAATCAGGAAGCATGTGATACCTCAGCATTGGTTCTTTTTTTTTTTTTTTCCTCAAAATTGCTTTGGCTATTTGGAGTCTTTTGTGGTTTCATATGAATTTCACATTTTTTTCTATTTTGTGAAAAATGCTATTGTAATTTTGATAGGGATTGCATTGCATCTATGGATGGCAAACATTTTTTCTTCAAAAGCTCCCTTACAACAGAGTAAACAAGTACATTGATACAAAGCAAGATAGTTTTGATCCCCCACAATTGTCTCAAAGCAAGGAGTTTTGTTCTTGCATACCTTCAAGCTCTCTTTGCTGCTTTAGGTTGATGTGCAAATTTGAAGGTAATGCTAAACTCAATGGATGAGATTGTACCTATAAATTTCTTGCTCCTCTTTTCTGTTAATTTCTACTCTTTTTTTGTGGTATTTTCTTTTCCCAGTCTGTATGTTTTTCACAGAATCTTCTTTTTTTATTCCTCCTATCCCAGATTCTTACTCTCTTCCCTGCTATGTCTTTCACTTTCCAAATTTCTTCCCAAATATGCAAAAAGCATACTGGGGAAGTTTATGAAAAGAAGTTTGGGTTGAAATTTGTGGAGAAATTCTATGGCTCATCATCTTATATTGAAGTAGAGATATGTCAATCATCTAAGTCAAACAGGATCCTTCAGACACTTAAAAGATATATATTTGATTGTCTTCACTGATTGAGTTTAACCAGATTATTGCCACAGCTCCACTTTAGCTGAGCGAGGTAGATACCAACTAAGTATTTGACAAGAGGCCTTCCCTTCAGTTCTGGTCAACCAGTGACATTTTCCTAGTGGGAGACAGATTGAGGACAGCAATGGTGGCAACAATTACAGTAGTGAAGATAGTGGTGCATAACATATCCTAACAGATTGGAATGTTTTCATAGTCCTGTAGAGTCTGCACTCACTTTCTTGGTAAATGACATTCTCTAGATTTGGAGAATAACAATTCCCCAGCACAGGTGTGCTCATCTCCAGACTCTAGTATTTTATATGAACTTAGTGTTTTAGAACCTCAAAATATATATGTCTGTCTACTTATTTATTTGTCTATCACCCATCATTCTCTATATTTAATCTGTAATGTTATGAGATAGAAAACAGGAGAAAACCTCCAATAAGAAAACAGAAGGCTCAATAAAGCAGAAGAAAAACTATTTTGGTAAGGAAAATATTTCCATATTATATTTTCAAGAGGTCGACATAAACAATAGTGAGTTAAAAAATATTTTTAAAATTATGCACAGTGTCACTTGCCAGTGTTGTGTTAATTAATGCAAATGTAGAACACTGCATCAATTCTTGCTTGAATTCTATCAATGTACATCTGTACTGTAAATATGTTAGTGAATAACCCTAAGCCACTGTCAGAAGATTCTTTTCTCAACTGCTAAATTCTAGAAAATTATTGCCAGCATTCTAGGCATATCTTCATATGCTCAGGAAGATCCAAAAGGAGCCAATAGAAGCCTACAGAAGGGGTGTGCCACCCTCCCATTCTTACTATGTATAAATACTATTGCCCAAGAGTAGGCAGAAAATAGAAAAAAATTCACTTTAATTAAGCACTCGATAAAGGAGTAGATTTTGTGCTACTTATATAATTTTTACAAAATAGGCATTACTGACATGTCAGCTAAGATACCTAACTTTTCCAAAGTGGTTGAGAACAGAATAAATGAGAAGAGTTAAAACAAGGATAATGTCTTGTGTCAACATTCTGTTAGTACACCAGCCACCATTCCATGACTGACATTTTTAGCACTTTAGAAGGATTTCCATATTTGCTTTTTTTTGTTGTTTTTTTTTTTTTTTTTTGTGAACAAGAAACAAAAAATTCAAAACCTCTCCCCACACACACTATTAAAAAGAAATCTGTGTGCCAGCTTGGATCCTGAGTCTTTCTTATAAAGAATCATGAAAAGAATTGAGGGAGAGAATAGCAAGTCACTGATAATTACTTGAGTGATTGACATTGGAAAAAGTGAGTTAGTGGCAGAAGAGAAATGAACATATCCAAATAGTTTAAAAAAGAGAGAGAGAGAAAGAAAAGAAAAAAGACAAGAGAGAAAAGAAGAGAAAAGAAAGAAAAGAAAAGAAAAAAAGAAAAGAAAAGACAAGAAAAGAAAAAAGAGAAAAAGAACTAGAGACGACAGCCAGCATAGATTGGGTTATTGGGGGAAGGAGAATTCAATGAGCTTTTAGAAGGAAGAGAGAAGGACTTAGGACCTAACTTACATAAAGGAAGCAGCTGTCAAGGTAAGAACTTAAAAATATGATAATATCAAATAATATCCTCTTTCCACATTTATAAGAGTTACAAAAGATTTAAATTGCATTTCAAGTTAAACGTTGGACTAATTTTAAAATGTCATGTCTAAACTGGACCACAAAGTTACTCAGCGTTTTGTGGTTACTTTGGCAGTACAAATCATATACTCATTTCTGTGGGAATAATGATATTCTTCTTCTATATGTCTCTGGATATTTCCCAAATTTCATTGTTCAGTCTTTGTTTCTGATCTTTGAAGATTTCATATCTCGACCCTGACTCATTGTAAAATATGAAGGAAAAGAAATCATTACTTTTGCATTAAGACTTTAAAAATATGCAAAATTCCCATTCTGAACAATACTTTGGAAAATTATTGAACTTATAATAAACTAAACATAAATCCATTACTGTGTTGGAATGCAGTGTGAGGAGCTCTGCAGACACTCTCTTCAAAATGAAACAACAATAGCTAATTAAAATTGCTTCAAGAAAAAATATTTGAAGTTTCTGAAAATTGTCCTAAGGGCATGCAGCAAATGATGAAATGTTTATTTAAGAAAATTTACTGAATCTTAGTAAGAATAGTGAGAATCTGACATTTGAACTACAATCATATCCTCAGCCCTTCTCACTCCAGTTTAATGTGATGGAAACTCTACTCCTGATGGATTTAACAAAATCACAGAGTGCTATTTCTTCTTAGTGCTCAATCTAAAAACAAGGTTTCTCCCCTAGAGAAGCAGAACACCAACATTTTTCCTCTCCCCAAGCTCCAGCTGCAGAAGCTCTATTCAAGTCAGATGTGGTACAGTGTTTTGGGGTTTCCTTCTTCCACCCAATCCACACTTATAGGATGGGAACTCTATCCAAGATGTGGCAGGTCAAGAATACTCAGCCCAGGGATCCCTGTGTGGCGCAGCGGTTTGGCGCCTGCCTTTGGCCCAGGGCGCGATCCTGGAGACCCGGGATCGAATCCCACGTCGGGCTCCTGGTGCATGGAGCCTGCTTCTCCCTCTGCCTGTGTCTCTGCCTCTCTCTCTCTCTCTCTCTCTCTCTCTCTGTGTAACTATCATAAAAAAAAAAAATACTCAGCCCTGTTTGGCCTATATCCCAGCTCATTCATAGGGTTACCTCCTGGGTTTAGTGCCGCATTTATAGACTAGAGATATCATTCTGAGAGAAGTTAACCATTTTCAATGCCCCAGCTCTCCCTCTCCAGAATAATAATACTGAGGTTCTTTCCAGGGAGAAAGGCAGGTTGTAGAAAAAGAAAACTCCATAACTCTCTATGAGAAGACTGACTGACTTGGAACACAACATGGAGAAGATCAAACTTAGGGGCACTATCAAAACCAATGGAGATTTTGGTGATGAGCAATTAAAAGGAATCTAGTAAATCCATAATAGCAATAAGAAAAATAGCAGAAGTTTAACAGAAAGCCAGGGAAACATAGCTTAAGAAGCTATCTTCAGGGGTCCTAGCAAACTTCAGAGACAGACCTCAAAGACTTTCCCTGAAAAGAAGCCCCGGCTTAATTGGATCAGACAATGTAATAACATACCCTGGGGCATTGTTAAAACAATAGACCAATCAGCTAGCAATTAGTGAAGACTCACAACTGGGTGTAGTATCAATATAGGCAGACCAGTCAGAAGCTTAACAGGGAAATCAGGCCAAGAAACAAATAAAGTGAACCTGGATAAAACCATTGTCTTCTAGAGAGTGGGCTGAGGGAAAGAGAAAGTCAGGGTGGCTGTGTGCATGTTCAAGGGTGTACCTGGTGAGGAGCAACGCATAAGGTTGCAAACTGTGGGGGAAACAAACTTCACAGACTCAATTCAGTCAAGTTATTAAACAAATCAACAAAGGATCAAGCAAGTAACAATAACAACTCCTGGGGTGGGAAATTAATAACTAAAGTACATACAGGGGCAACCCGGGTGGCTCAGCGGTTTAGCGCAGCCTTCAGCCCAGGGTGGGATCCTGGAGACCTAGGATCGAGTCCCGCATCAGGTTCCCTGCATGGAGCCTGCTTCTCCCTCTGCCTGTGTCTCTGCCTCTCTCTCTCTCTCTCTCTGAATAAGTAAATAAAATCTTAAAAAAATAAAATACATACAATATATTATGAACCAATAAAATTATGAACCAATATAAGTATGAACCAAAGTATATACAATATATAATTTAAAATGAGTAAATAATAAAAAAGCAATCATTTTCTCATAACAAAGAATTACTGGACATACGAATAAACAGAAAAATATAACCAATACACAGGAAAGAAAAGCAGGCAACAGCAATAGTCTGTAATAGGAAACAGATGTCAGATTTAACAAAGACATCATACTTAACCATTATAAATATATTTAAAGAACTAAAGAATACTACATTTCTTTTTTTTAAGAATACTATATTTCAATAATTAAAGAAAGGTATATCTCATCACATCTTGATGAGATGATATTGTCTCATCAAATAGAAAATATCAATAGATAATTTTGTTAAAAAGAGCCAAATAGAAATTATGAAGTCAAAAAGTAGAATAATTAAAATGAAGAATTCTTTAGAGGAGTTTACCAATAGATTAGAGCTAGCACAGGAGAAAATTAAAGAACCTGAAAACAGATCAACAGAGAATATGCAACCTGAAGAACATAAAGGAACAAAAGAATAAAGAAAAATCAATAAAGTCCTAGAGATATATAACGTAATTTTAAGAACACTAACATAAGCCTAATAGGAATACCAGTAAAAAAAAGAAGAGAAAAGAGCAACAAGCATATTTGAGGAAATAAAGGCTGAAGTCTTTCTATATTTGACAAAAAACATTAATCTTCACATAAAGGGAGGTCAAAAAATTTTAAGTAGGGTAAACTGAAAGAAATTCACACCTAGACACATCATAGTTAAAATGGTGAAAGATAAAGACAAGGACAAAATCTTGAAAACAGTAGGAGCAAAAGGATTCATCATGTGTAAGTGAAGCCGAAAGAACAATGAATACCAAAATGCAATTTAGAGTGCTAAAAGTTAAAAACATGTCAACTGAGAATCTTATATCCAGCAAAACTATCTTCCAAAAGTAAAGATGAAATAAAGACATTCCAAGGTAAACAAAAACTGAGAAAATTTATTGCAAGAATATCTACCTTACAAGAAATACTAAAGAAAATTCTTCAAGCTGAAAGCAAGTGAGTTGAAATAATAATTTGAATATACATTAAAAAAACAAAGAAAAAGATAAAGATAATTATGTAGCATATAATGATACATATATAATTGTATTTTGGGGCCTATACATATAAATATGTAACATATTTGTTGATAACAGTTCAAAGGAGGTATGCAGGAACATAGCTGTATTGGAGCAAGAAAACAATATCAGATAATAATTAAAATCCATAGGAATAAATAAAGAGAACCAGAAAAGGTAAATAAGTGGTTAATAAATACAGAGAAGATAATAAAACAAAATAAAATAAAAACAGGGAATGAGCAGCTCTATAGGAACAAAATTTCTCTATTTCACTGAAACTACAGCAGTGGAAACTTGAAATCAATTCTGGTAATGAAACAGAATTGAGAGTCTAGAAATAAACTTTTACATATATGATGAATTGATTTTCTATGAGGGTGCTAAGATAATTCAATAGGAAAAGAGGAATCTTTGCAACAAATGGTACTGGAACAACCGGATATCCATATGCAAAAGAATGAAGTTGGACCCTTTCCTCACATCATACACAGAATTAACTCAAAATGAATTATAGTTCTAAACCTAAAAGCTAAAACCATACAACTCTTAGGAGAGAACAGGAATTTTTATAATCTTGGGTTAGCAAATATTAGTTATAATACCATAAATGCAAATTTAGAGGAAAGATTGATAAATTAGACTACATCAAAATAAAAATTAAAAAAACTTTTGTGTCTCAAAGGGCATCATGAAAGTTCAAGAACATCACACAGAATGGGAAGAAATATTTGCAAGTCATCTACCTGATAAGATCATTGTCTCTTGAATATACAAACAAAAATTCTTAAAACTCAACAATAAACAAGCAATTTAAAAATAGTGAATAGGAATAGAAATTTCTTCAAGGAAGGTAAGTGATAAACAAGCATGGTAAAAGATCCTAAACATCATTATTCTTTAGAGTAATACAGATCAAGGTCACAATGAGATACCACATCACATACACTAGTCTGACTAAAATTAAAAAAAGGTAGACAAATGCAATCGGGCTCCCTGCATGGAGCCTGCTTCTCCTCTCTGCAAGTGTTGTCAAGAATGTGGAGAAATTAGAACCTCATACATTGCAACTCCACTCCTTGGTATAAAACTATGAGAAATGAAAATGTATGTTCACACAAAAGCTTTTACACAAATATTCACAGCAGCATTATAACCAAAAAGTAGAAAAACCCAAATGTCCATCAAATAATAAACAGACAACACAAATGTGGTAAAGCCATACTATAAAATATTATTTGAATATAAAAAGAAGGGGAGTACTAATCATACTACAACTTGGATGAATCTTGAAAATATCATGGTAGAAGAATATGGTCATAAATGATTACATATTGTATTATCCCATTTGTATGAAATATCCAGAATAAATGAGTCTACAGAGATGGAAAGCTGATTAGTGCCTGGTCAGGATTAGGTGAAGAGGGAAATAGGTAGTGGCTGTTGGTAGGTGTTGGGTATATTTTGAAGGATTATAAGAATTTTTCAAAATTGGATTGTGGGGAAGCCTGGGTGGCTCAGCAGTTAAGCATCTGCCTTTAGCTGGTGTCGTGATCCCATGATCCCAGGATCAGGCACCTGGCTCCCTGCATGGAGCCTGCTTCTCCCTCTGCCTCTATCTCTGTCTCTGTGTGTGTGTGTGTCTCTAATGAATAAATAAATAAAATCGTTTTAAAAAATTGGATTGTGGTGGGGCACCTGGAAGGTGCAGTCAATTAAGCATCCAACTCTTGGTTTCAGCTAGGACTTGATCTCGGAGTCATGAAATCAAGCCCCGATCGGGGTTCAGCATGGAGTCTGCTTAGTTCCTTTCTCCCTCTCCCTTTGTCCCCTGCCCATTCTCTCTCTCAAATAAATAAATCTTAAAAAATAATTAGAATGGGGTGATTGTATACTTTAAATGCATGAATTTCATGATATGTGAATTGAATGGGTTGATTGTATACTTTAAATGCATAAATTTCATGATCTGTGAATTATATCTAAATCAAACTGTGAAAATATTTATTACTAAAATTCTGTCAATAATCATTCCTATCTTATGAGGAGATGAAATCTCAGAAATTGAAAATGGTTGCTCAAAGTCCATAGGCAAAAAGCAACAGAGATTAAGTTTGAAATCTAGCTCCATCTTGGTCAAAAACTATTGCTGTTTCCACATCACCAAACTGTGGACAAAAGAATTGAAATAAAAAAGTTCAGAAAAAAATTGGGGGACTGAAACAGTTTCATACTATTTATTGAGGCAGACACAGATAAAATTTCTCAAATATTACATTTAAAGAGCATTTACTAAGCATAACTTTGTGTTGGGCCTGTTTCTGAGTGTGGTAATGTAAATTCAAATAAGACATAAACTGATTTCTTTGAGCGTAGAGTAATGTGGAAGACACAATGCAAATAAATGCCGTGATAAAATTATACTCTTGGAAAATACAGAGAAGAGGGACTGGAATCAAGTAAGAGGTTTTGGAGGTGACATTTGGGCTGACTCTCAGGCATATGTAGGTTTTTAGCTAGATTAAAAAAGGTAATTTATTTTCAGTTTTGGAGTCTTAGTCAATATATAGTACTGTTTTCTTCCTTTCCAGAGTTTGACTCAATTGATAAGCATATCCAAGAGTAGAAAGATGGAAATTAAAATATCTTAATTACTTGCAAAGCTATTTGGAGAACATGACTTAAGTCTGTGTCCATGTGGTTTTGCTAAGTCTTCAACCCTAAAACTACATAAAATTACCCAAAAAAGATGAGTTATCTATTTATATGTAACAAACCCCAAATTTAGTGTGTTAAAACAATGGCTGATTACTTCTGGTGATTCTATGGGTTAACTAAGTAGTTTTTCTCTTTCATATGGTATTTTTTGGGGTGACTCACATGGCTATATTCACGTGGCAGGGAGGTTGGGCTGGATGGTTCAAGAGAGTTCTCACATGTTTGAATTTTTAGGTGTTAGGAGTCGGCTATGGTACTTTGATCCCCCTCTACATGGCTTCTGTTACTTCATGTGGCACTTCCTTTCCACATCTTCTCTCTCTCTGCCAAGGCAGGCTGGACTTCCACACAACATGGTAACCAGATTCCAATAGAGGGTAAATGGAAGCTACCAGGCCTTTCAAGAGCTAAGCCTAAGACACATAAAGCATGATTTCCACTGCATTCTACTGGCATAAAGAAATCAGAAGGCCAGCCTGGATTTAAGAGGTGGATAAATAGATTTCACTTCTTGATGAGAGAAAGAGCAAGCATGTACAGGAAGAAATGTTGGCAATCTTTTTTTTTTTTTTTTTAAGAGAAATCCAAAACCAACTTATACATCTAGTCATAGGTATAGTTGAATAACATCAGGACTCTCTGACCCAGGAATATTGATTGCATGGCAGAGAGCAGAAAGACAAGTAGATCCGATAGATGAATGGATTCAAAAGAGGAAAAAGAAAAAAGGTGCTGCTCCAAAAATTCCCAATTGCTTCTCCCAAACTCATCAATCATATGAGTTCTTCCCTGGGGTAATAATGAGTAAGAGAATGAAGAAGAGCAAAGAGTGTTTTTCAAGTAGAGCCCCTTCCATATGGAAGCATGAAGGAATAAGTGGTCATCCGGAACACCAGGTAAAGTCTCACAAAACACAATATCAGGTAGTACATGAACTCTACAACTTTGCATTAGTCAATATGGCTGGAAAAGTGCCAGGATGTTGCTGTCCAGGACCCTGAAAAAAAAATGGATTTTCTTTTTCTGAGATGATTTCAGCACCCCCTCAGCTGCCTTGCCTAACTCCTGGTGGAGATATTTGAGAGATGTCTGCTGCTTTTCTTCTTCTAAAACGTTTAAATACTTTTAAGTTTGAGTACATTCTTGTACTTCTTGTGAAGCCTGAAGAAGATTATTTAAATGACAGATGGGATAGGGCCCATGTTGTAGAGGGTGTATATCAATTAGAGATACAGAAAGCCCTAGAGTCATGACCAGGCCAGGTCATAACACCTAGGCTCCTCCCATCATGCTGTATGATTCCACCACCTAATTAATGAGGCAGATTCTGGAATCTGTTGATGATCATTCTTAATGAGTACATACAGTAGGGCAGGATGCTTCCATTTAGATATGCTAATGAATGTAATTATAATTTTATTCCATCTTCTCTCCAAAGCAATTGAGGTTTCAAAACCTGGAAAAAATAGTGATAGATGAGCAGTGTCAGAAATAGGCTTTCTCCCTGAGGTAATTCACCTGCAACAGGAACCCTCATGCCAAATAAATAAATAAATAAATAAATAAATAAATAAATATCACCATTTGGTGCAGAATAGAGAAGGCTTCTTGTCCTTATTTTGGAATCCCACTGGGCCTAGAACACTATGCTCAAGGACTCTCAAGGTTGTTTATTCTTTTTATTTGTTATTATTTCCTTTGCGTTTTTTTTTTTGTTGGTGGTGGTGTTGCTTTTAAGAACAATGAATTTGAAAGAATGTTAGCAATGATTTACCATATAAAGATATCATATCCAACTATGTGAATAACTACCTGAAGTTGGAGGTTATAACAACAAAAGTTGAGATAAAGAGTGGATTCAGATTTTGTGGAGTCCAATACTTTTATAATCTGGAGTACCCTCTTTCAGAAAAAGAATTCAAATTTAGAGTCTAAAATTTGGTACGGGGCCTTAGAAGGGGTCCGTGTAATTGGGGAACCTTAAATCTTAAGTTTCATTGGTTTCATGATAAATTTACCTTTTGGGAAGCAAAATCTTATTAAAAACCACAGATTCTATGATTATTTATATTAAGTTTTGGGTAAACACGAACAGGACATTTTTTACCAATGGCATGTGTTTTGTCTCAGACAAAAGAATTGTGGAGGATATACTGGGGTTACAGGCGTATTAGTTTGCAAGGGTGGCTGTAACAGAATACCACAAACTGGGTAGCTTAAACAATAGAAATCTATTGTTCACAGTACTAGAGGCCAGGGGTCCAAGATCAGGGCATTGACAAAACTGATTCCTTCTGAGGGCCGGGAGAGAGAATCTCTTCCTTGCCTCTTGACTGGCTTCTGGTTTCCTGGCAACATTATCATTCCTTGGCTTGTGGGTTCATCACCTTGATCTCGGTCTTCATCTTCCCTTGATGTTCTCCCTGTGTGCTTGTCTGTCTCTGTCCTAACTCCCCTTCCCCTTTTTAGGGATGCAGTTATATTGGATCAGGTCTCTAATAACATCATCTTAACTTGATCCCCTGTAAAGACCAAATTTCCAAGTAAGGTCGCATTCACAGATAGCCAGGGGTTATCAACCTCATGGTGACGGGGACATGCTATTAATATATGGATCATCATATGAAATCAGTGTCCTTGGGAGAAAATGCTCTGACATGCCCCTTACACCTTCCTATTCTAATAGGTGAAAACATGCTCAGAAAATGCCAGAATTTATCATTTTATCAACACAAAACCAACTTATAAAGGAAATCTAAGAAATTCCTTCCATTACGTGCCTGGAAAACTATGGATCCTTCAAAATATTGTGGAGACCTTATCTTAGAAACACCATTTCTAGCCCACCTTATTGTCTGTTTGCCCTCCGGATCCATACTCACGTTTCCCTTCTGCCCTCTGCCCAGAAAGGCTGAATTAATAGACGACATCAACTAGTAGCCTCAAGTCCTGTGACTTCAGGCTGGGTTCAGCCTGTGGGGCCTTCCAGGTGGAGATAGGAGAGAGGCAAAAGAGTAAGATCTGAGTATGTGGGATCTTTGCTGTGAACTCACTTCTGGCTTCGTCTCTCAAAAGAAGTCTACTGTTTTACTCAAGGCCTCTGACTGCATGGCTTTCCAATCAGATCCCGGGACCTTTTCCTCCCCTTTGGACCATGGATGCTAATAGCTCAGCTTGTACTAACTCATGGGTGAAGGCTTTTTGCCCTGTGCTCCCTTAAATCGACTTGTTTTTTAAAAAAAAGAATCCTTATAGAATTATTCTTTTCTAGATATTATAGATATATGTATTATAGATAATATAGAGAGATAATTATATACAGACAATTATATTATATAACATAATAATATATGTTATAGATATGTAGAATATATCTAATTTGTATTAGAACCTTGACTGATACATCTCCAATCCCCACCCTCCTTTACTTTCAAGTGTGTTGGACTTAATACTATTTATGTAAGAAATCATACTTTATTGTATTTTACATTTAAAAAATGATATATAGCAGCCTAGCTCTCCTACTAGGCTAAGAGGAACAAACTATCAAGTTAGATAGTGTAGGGGCACATTAGTAACAATGATATCCAACTCTTCAAGCAGAATTCTTAAGCCCAATTATAATGACTACATCTAGAATTTGTTTAAATCTGCCCCTCCCCTGCCCCTCTCCCCTTTAGAGGCAACGAGCTCTAAAAGCAGCCAAGCCAGTGGTAAAGTTTAAGTTCATTTCAGGACAATAGGTCTTCCCTATATAATACTTTGTCAAAATAAAGTAAATGCAAAACATAATCTTAGAAAAAAGGTACAGCCTTAGGAAGCATTAATTTCATTCTGTATGCTCAGTTGTGCAAGAAATATTACTCTCTCTTCCATAAATGAGACCATTTCAGAGGTTTAGAGGGAAATTGAACTTTAGCCATTTCCCATGTTCCACTCTTGGAATTTTACAGCGACAAGGTATTTGGAGGGAATGCTGTGGAACTCGTCACGAGTCATTTGTCCACAAAGATATTGCCATGGCCTCCACTGTCCTGGAAGTTTTGTTTTATCTACTTTAGGTTTCAGGCCCTGAAATCCTTCTTTGAAGCTTCCTCTGCTCCCACAGGCCTAGACATACCTGATAAATCATTTTCTTTCTGAAATCCTTCTCACTATCAGGCCATGTGGAAGCTCTATCCTATCTTTTTCGTCTCTTCCCTTTTGACTCTCTAACCTTTAGCCAAGGGGAAATCTCCTTCCCCTCTGTGTTTTTTACTAAGACATCTTGTCTGTGGCTGAGTCCTGTTTCTTCAGCTGTTGACAAATCTGCTAAAGTCCCCTGAAGTCTTAGCAGGGTGGAACAGAAAAGCCACAGAGAATTAGGTCTTCAGCTTTGATCATAGGAGCAAAGGAACAAGGAGGAAATAAAGGGTGAAAAAAATCCCCCCACAGTGATTAGCATTTCAAAATATTATCCGGCCATAATATCATATATTGAGTTGGGGAGATAAGCGTGTGTCCGTGATGAGGAAATGAAGCAGGGGTCTGGGGACAATGAGATTAGGACTGGATTAAGAAGTAGCTGTAGGCAGAGAATCATGTTATCTCCAGGCTTTTTAAATGCTTGATTCAACAGGGACTGACTTTCTTTTAGATGAACGAGGACTTTCCCAAGGAGAGACATGACCACACATAAGCTAGAGAATGCAATGGTTGTGTCACACTTTCATGATCATTTATATCAAATTGCCTGATTAATAGGGTGGGAACTCATCATATAATTCATCAGTTTACCCAGAGCTGTCCCAACAGGAAATCTGCTACCCATCTGCCAAAAAGTATGTGTGGAAGAGATTCGGCCAGATACAAATGGAGAAATCCCCTACATTGCATCTGGGTGACTCTTTCTTATCTGCATCTGTCTGACGTACTGGTTTCTCATATTGCTTTCTACTTTTTCCGCTTCTGCCTAGTTGTCCTGAATTGCCTAAAGTTGCAGCTCAGTGGTTCTGTGTATCATTTCTTTTACTCACCAAACGTGCAGATTCACCAAATGGGACCTACTTCAGCTTCTCCTTTTATTCATTAGCCCAGGAATTCAGCATTCTAGATCAGTGATTCTCAAACTTGAGTGTGCATCAGAATTACCTGGAGGGCTTGTCCACAGAGATTGGTGGGCTCCACCCCTGGAATTTCTGCTTGGGTGGGTCTGGGAAGAAACTTGAGAACACGAATTTCTAACGCATTCCCAGAGATGCTATTAACATCTCTGGTCTAGCAATGCCAGAGTACAAATGCTTACGGTTTGAAATAGGACCTTTAATCTTGCTCCCCTAAAATCAAAGTGTTTCAATGACAAAGAGATCATTCTATCTTTCTTTCTGGCCAAGGTGATTATTTTTTCCCAGCCTGTGTGCTTTGATACAAAATCAATTGGGAGACTATAAGAATTTTTTTCTCTAGACTCACTTTCAGGTGAGGCCTATACAGTATGATGTGAATTATTTATTTACTAAATATTTAGTAAGTGCCTACTTTCTGTGGTAGGTATTGTGAGTGTATGAATATGAGACATATTGTGTCTTATATGAAGGAGATAATACTGTGTAATCAAAAGCATGCAACTTTTGGAGTCCCAAAGTCTAGATGAAAGCCTGTCTCTGCTTCAAGGGTTGCTATGTATGGCTTCTCAGGCTTTGCATTGTACAACTCAGGACCACTGTGTCATCTTTTCTCAGCTGGTGGTACATTTTCAAGAATTCTGTTCCTCATATGATTCTGGTCAGGGTTGGCGACAAGAGAAATTTGTGAAAGATGTAGAAGCAGCAGTTATTAGACTCTAAGTTCCCTGTAGGGCAAGATGCACTATAGTAGCTTGTGCCTATTATCACTGATCTCATGGCTCCCCTCTCAGGCATGGGCATCAGCCAGGCCATAGCTCCATCCCGTTCAGCTTCTCTGAAACCTAGGCCAGGTGAAGTATTCCCACAAGGTGAAATGTGCTGGCTCTCCCTGTATGTTGCCCGATTCACAGGGGTTGGGGGCAGCAAGAACAGATACGGGTTCCAATTTGTCCGGCAGTATCCATCTTTTTCCTTGGTCTTTTAGCTTGTTCTTTCTTTCCCTCACTTTATATAAATTGTCTTAGCACTTTTAGCCCTGGTCACCACAATTACTTTCACTCCACACCAGGCAAAGAGCTATATCAACTTCAGATAGACTCTTCATCCGCTCTCACAATTACATAAGGCCTAATCTCTACCATAAATCCCTTATTATACATCACCTTTAGTGATTCTACTTTTATATCAAATCCTGACTGGCAGAGGCACCGTTTACATGGGACTCTTTGGAGTTTTGCAATGTACAACGTGTACAATTATATTTGTTAGCCCTGTTCTAGTACTTATGATCTAAATGACCTTGGTCAATCTATGGAACTTCACTTAGTTTCAATTTGCTCATATATAAACTGGGAATAGCAATCAGTAATTTAAAGTATTATTCTGAGGATTAAGTGAGCTAGCATATGCAAAATGTCCTGACCATTCTAACTTAATATAATAATCCCATTCCTGTTATTCACTATACCATTATTGTGTTTCAATTTCTACATATCACTTACCTCCCTTCAAATAGTCTTATTTATTCCTTTTTCACATGTTTATGACCTATGTTCCTCCAGTAAGACATACACTATATATGGGAAATGTGCTTTGTCAACCTTGTTTACTGTCGTAGTCTCAATGTTTGGCCCTAGAAAATGCTTTGGTACTCACTAATATGATGGATGCCTGGAGCAGAGAAAGGGCGTGGGTATACACGGATGAATGAATTAATGAGTAAAATCCCTAGAAGAGAGGCGGGATTCATGGTGGGAATTCAATGTACAACAGTTTTCTTTTAAGTGTTAATGAACTGGTAATGGAAATGTGTCCACCATTAGCCACAATACCCAATAGATTGAGATACATGCCATAAAAATGGTCACATATAATTTAAGAATACAGGGAAATCATATTTAAGTAATAAGCCAAAACTTTATGGATAAAAAGACATTTTGGGGGTGTCTTAAATTATGGGTAAAATTTTAACTGGAGAACTTTAGATGAGAAAGGGGAGGAAAAAACCCAAGTGTTTAGCAAAGCATAGGGATATGTTGGAATAGTAAATGGCCTTTTTGACCAGAATATAAAGTTAGTAACAAGAAATTTATAGAAGGTAAGTATGATAAATGGGAAGGGAAATGAGGACTAAATCATGGAAGCCTCTTAATTACTCTCTAATTACTTAAAACTTTATTTTGTTGAACTGTATTTTGCTAAGTATGTGCCCCACAGAGCACTGGCACTAGCTATTCAAGATGCTCTAGGAAAATAAAAAGATGTTCCTGGTCAAGTACCATATCCTTTACCTTCCTGTTGGAGTACTACCAGTACATTAGCATACTTAAAGCTCAGGGAAGTCCTGCAGTAAAGAGGCCTATTTCGGTTTTGTTAAACTGGTGGTTCCCATATTTATTGGTGGAAAATTATCCATGCAAAATGTACATTGATATTTAGTGGAATTAACATCCAGTGGATAAATGTTGAATATTCTACCAAGGTCCTGTGGTAGTTGTCAGGGAAATACAAGGATGAGTTTTGTACATTCCCTACCACAAGGAAGGTAGAGCTGTGCAGTGAAAAAAGCACAAGGTTTATGGCATGATTTAGAGTTGGAGAACAATATAATCAAAATAGGGCCATAGATATATTCATCTTGAGATGGTAGATAATAAACTTGAATGTTGGAGAAATAAATACAGAGAAACCAGTTAATAAACTTCTGTAATTGTCCAAAAAGGAGACAACTTTGAACTAGAGGTTAACTGTTGAATGTGCTCCTTCATCTCTTTTCCTCATGCATGGAGATGTGGGCCAGACTCAGCTAAGATATCCCATCAGATTTAGAGGCAGGGTGGAGCTACACTGGGAAATTCTCAAGTTCTGAGGGCATCTGTCAGAAAGTCAGAGCTGGAAGAATGAATGCAAACTGTGTGATCAAGTAAGAGGGCTAGAAGAGAAGACCTGAGTGGAAGATGAGATGATGCAAAATAAGAAGTGGGTCAAGGAAATAGGGCTAGGAGGAATGAGAAGTCATCAAGAGGGCAAGTGGAAGATGGTCTCAGGGAGTCCAGGAGATGTACAGATGCCATGAGGACTTCAGTTCAGTTTTGTGGCCAAAGGCAGGTTAATTTAAAGGTGCAAGTGGTTGGAAACAAAGGTTAAAGGCATAGGAGAGGGAGCATCCTTGTAATTCAGAGGCTGATTAAGATGAAAACAGGCACAATCTTACCAAGAATATGGGCTTTTGTCAGGTGGACTGATGGATAATTTGTATTCATTGCTCTTTTCCTTAGGGAAAGATAGAAATTTTGCTAAATGGATATGGAAATGGAGTTGAATATGGAAAGTTGTTTGGATTTTCTGGCAATGTAGAAACTGGGCCCCTGGGAAGAAAAGTAGCCCATTTCTCTGTATTTAGTTAAGACCACAGTGGCTGTATATACATGTTATCCACAAGAACTTCAGCTTTCATTAACAGTGACTTCCTTGAGTGTGTATATCTCTGAACCCATAGATTCTGGCTCAGTACCAGTATGTAGTATGAATTCAATAAATATTTGATGAGTCAATAAAAGAGGAAGGAAAGAAAGAAGGGAGGGAAGATTGAAAGGTGACCCTGCCTAAGTTCAGAAAACATGTAAAGATTATTTAACAACATGAGAGTTTCTGATAAAATCTAAGTACATTATGGAAAAAGCCTAATGACATGGACATGATCCAACCAATTTTCTCTGATTTTGGAGGCACCAAATCAAAACCAGTGTATCTCTCAGATGCCTTCTAATTCTTTATTTATACAGTGTTAACAAAATGCAATTTGGTATTTGCATGAGTGAGTCAACTTTTAAAGACTATTGTCCTGTGTATTTGCTGTGAATGATAGGAGCCATTTGAACATGCACACTAAGTCACATTGATTTAGAAACATAAATAATTAGAAAATGGAGCCAAGTAGAGAAGGTGTTATCATTTGATGAATTGAAGAGTGTTGAGAAGAAGATGGGTATTTGGGGCCTAAAATTAGTCCATGATATTTTCACAGTTCAAAACTTTCATCTACAGAAACACAATAAAAGTGTTCCTCCAGCAATCAGATTTTAAAAGGAAAAAGAAAAGCAATTCTTATTTGCTATTAACATTTGCCTAATGGATAGTGTCAGCTGACATGAAGAAAAGTTGGCCAGGTAGAGTTAGGGTAAACTGAATTCTTTGGGGGAGGAGGAGAAAAAATGGATTATTCTGGTATAAAAGTCCTTTAAATATCCATAATAAATAAAATAATGAGATTTTCAGAAAATCACTTAAGCAGAAAAAAATGGCATAAAGTTATTAAATCTAAAGCAGAATAAGGGTTCTTTAAAAGTTTTAGCTCTTAATGTTTTGAATAGTAATTTCATGTTTATTTTCTGATAAAAAATAAGAGATCTATCTTTCCGGGTTTTGTGTGAAACCTAAATATTGTTTTGCTATTTGTACAAATTTACTGCTGAAATTTTAGTGTTGTGAATCAGCATAGCATCACACATTAAATGGATATTGATCTAACATTAGAAATAAAAAACAATACCCATTAAATAAATCAATAAGGATTTAATTCCTGATGAACTCAGCAGCCTAAAATGGGGTATTCGTTTGCTTTTTTCTTTTCCAAGCAAACTATTTCACAATATAGGAAATATTCCAACATTTAAAAGATTATAGTGGGGGAAAAACAGCATTGGTGAAAGCTGCAGTTTGTAATTGCAAAGTTAATTATCTTTCCTAAACCATCAGTTGTCACTTAGAGAGACCAGATTCTTGCAGACTCTCCAGGGACTGCCTTTATTTCATTCCTAATGGCTTGGGACCCACCATTTTGCTGTCTCTGAACATTTGGTCACTGAATGCACCATTTATGGAGTATTGTTTAATTAAGGACAAATTAAGAGAACTGTGCACAGAATTTAATTTCATAGACTCTGTAAATTCTTTTAAAGAGGATACTAACTATAGGCATGATAAGTTTTCATTATCCATTGCTTCTATAAGGTATTGACAATTTATTGTTTGCAACAGTTCCAAGTTTTGTTTACTCTTCAGGGGATTTTGTTGGCACTGTACTTTTTGTGCTTCACAGAAATCCTATGGAGGCATCTGACTCTTCATTAACCCCTTCAGTTCTGAATCACCCAGACACAGAAACTCTCATACTTGAAAGGTTGCATTTGGTCTTTGTAAAGACTAGGGATTTATGGTAAGGGTTGATTGAGAACTGACATCATTAAAACATGTACTTAATGTTCTAGATCTTGGGATATAAATATCTCACATAGATAGTCATTCATTCATTCTTGCATTTGGCAAATATTTTCTAAGTGTCAGCTATGTATCAGGAAATATTCAATGGAGAAAGGCCTATTTACTAAGAAGTAGAGGAATTCTGAAATATTTTGATTTCAAAATGTTTTAGAGTGAATTATCACCAGCCCCTGTTTCCTTTGAAAAAGGCAAGTGCAAATAATAAGTTTGCCTACTGGCACTCTGATAGAATAATTTTGTGTTAGATACAAAGTAAATCTTAGAGATTTTATTGTCCAAACCTCCATATGTTACTGATGATAAACTAAGTCACAGAGACTTTTTTTTTACTTGTCCAAATTCATTCATTACATTAGTATCAAGTAGCAGATACTTGAATTCTCAAATATAAAATTATTGAAAAATATAATTATTTAAGAAATAGTTATGAATGGTGTCTAAATTAGACGGGTAAAAATATCTATAATATTAGGACTACTATATTTCCATGTAACAGAAGCTCACTCAAACTCTCATAAGCCAATGGGATATTTATTATAAGGAAGTAAAAGCTTCAAAACAAACTCAAATCAAGAATTTGATCATCAGGATTCTTTACAGTCTTATAGTTGTGGCATCTGATTCATTCTTTTCTTCCTATGCAGATATTTCTAATTTGTTTTCCTGTCCACTTGGAAAACATGGCTGCTGATAGCTCCTAGATTTATAGTTATATTCTAGCAACTCGGCAACATACACTCTCCTTCTGTTCCCCTCCAAAGTTCCCAGTAAGGCACTCATTGAAGAAACATGAGTCCAAGTATCTTCCTGAATCAATCCATGATGGCCAAATAGGAGAGATCTCTTGAAGACACTGTGATTAACTCTTTCTATGTCAGAGGTTCAAAAGTAGCTAAAAAAGCTAAAAAAGAGCTAAAAAAGTAGCAAAAAAAACTATATAAAGCTATAAATAAAAGCAAGAACAACTTTACTGAAACAATCAGGATTCTCTTTGGGGAAGAATGATAAAATGGTTATTGAGAGGGCCCATGAAGAGGGTTTTAGGGACTTGCCAAGTTTTATTTCTTGACCTAGAAAGAGTGATAGGGGTATTCACTTTGTGAGAATTCACAAAACTATATATTTATGTTCTTTATACTTTTCATATGGGCATTATGATTCAAAATATAAAATTAGTCAATATTTCTAAAAGAGAGTCTTGGCTCTGAACCCCCCCCCCCAATTCAGAGTTATCTCCAAAGAGTAGGAGGGACAAAGAACTCCCACAAAATTTTGTGGCTCTAAGAGTAGAGGAGTCTTAGGTTCTATTACTATTCTAGTTGTCAGGGCAATTTCAAGTCTCCTCAGAACACCTTCTTGTTACTGTAGATCAAGGGCATAGAAAAGTTGTACATGCACTGTTTGCCTTCATGGGCTGGTCTGAGAAGCACTGTAGAGGCCTCTTGTGCCACTCTGGTCATAAGGGAAGGCATCAAATGATCTATACAACTCTGAGAACTTAGGGTTTGCTAGACTTGTACACCCCCTCTATAATCCCCCAAGCCAGGGTCCTTTTTTTTAGACTGAGGAGTACCCCTGCCTCCAACTCTAAACTCCTCAATGGATATTAACTTTTGAAGAAAACACCCTGGAAGTATACTGCAAACATCCCTAGGCATCAAAGCATAGAACCTGGGACCTATTTGAATTGAGGGTAAGAAAAGAGAAAAATACAGGCAAAACAACAATAACAACAGAAAAATCAACATTAAAATTCCAAATTTAATATCCATGAATAAGTCTTTTACATCTATTTACCATTTAAAGTAGTTAGAATTGGCTGGTAGCAACAAAACATTTGACATGATCATTGAAACAAGTAGAAAGTTACTTTTTCTTTTGGTTTGTAATAAATCATGGAAGAAGACAGTTGCTAGCGGGGGTGCAGCAGTTGTACATTGTCAGGGCCAAGGACTCTTATATATTAACATTTTCCATGTGGTCACAATATGACTGCCCCAAGTTAACCATCACAACTTAATTCAAGGCATCAAGAAGAAGAGAGAAGTGGTGGGAGAGTGGCAGTATCTCTTCTATTAAAAAAGGAAAATCTTCCCAAGACTCCGCCAGTGGATATCTGCTTACAAGACTCATTGTTCAAAACCAAGCTCACTCTTAGTTGAAAGAAAGGCTTGAGACATGAACATTTAATAGGGCTCATTGAATCTCTGTTGCCAAAAAGAAGAGTGAATTGGATGTTGAATAGATAACCAAAAGTGTGTACAGCACAGGGGTTGCACTTTATTGTTTAACAGTCTCACATCAAAGGATGATCCTAACTGCAGAGATAGAAATCATTTAGGAATAGTTACTAAAAAATTGTTAAAGGCAACCTGGTCTAACCTATGTCAGAAGCAGAAGCCTACCTTATATCTGACAAACTTTAGAAAGGCCCATGAATTCAAGTAGGGAGTCACATCCCCACTCAAAACCACAGTAAGTGTGTTAATATGTGTTTATTTTTTGTTTACTTTGTTTGAAGCATGTTTATATAATTTCTGTGTCTTCAAGGTAAAACTAGGATAAAGGAGGAGGAATACTTTTAAAAGCACCTCAAATTCCCTCTGATCCCATTTCCTAGTTTCATCTTTTAATAATCCTGCCTGGTTTCCAGTATATAAAATCCTGAAGTGTTAGCAGAATTACAGTACTTGAGTATTTCTTTGCTATGATAGCAACCAATTTTTAATTATTTTCTCCCAAACTGCATAACTCTTTCTTTTACAGAAACACTACTATTTTTTACAAAGTCAAAATCTGGACAGCAGTTCTTCATTCACCAGAAAAAGAGATACATATACCCATTAAAGAAAATAGACAGTGTGTTTGTGTGTGTGTATGTGTGCATGTGTATACACGTGCACACACAAAGTGGGGCCAATCAAGATTTTATAAAAGACGGGATCATCGAAGACAGTGTATAGTACTAAATCCTTGCAACTTGCATTCCTGCCATAACAGAAAAAAATAAGAGTATAAACATAGTAAATCAATAAGCAGATAGGTAGATAAAACTCTGATATGTATCCTCAGATTTGCAGATGTGAGCACTCAGACTTGCAGCCAGACAAAAGGGTTTTTTATTATCATATTTCATAAAGAATCCCCTAGCTATGAACTAACTGCTAAAATATTTAGATAAGATTGAGTGTATAAAGAAGAAGGGGAAGAAAGAGGAGGGTGTGACAGGGAAGAGAGGGTAGATGTGGAGGAGAAAGACTGAGGAGCTTAGGCATAAAATGTCATCTGAATCATAGCTAACATATTGCTCACCCAACACTAAGATGCTATAGAAAAATTATACCAAATCCAAAACCTGTCAAATGAGATTTAGCAACACAGTTCAGAAGTTATCCCCTATTGGGTAACTGTCTATAATCTTGCAACAAACCCCATAAGTGTTCACGGTGGTTATTCCATATGCTAAGGGTAGCATATCATTTCAGAGCTGTCAGTTTTAATTTCAGTTTTATTAATTTTACCATAAGCCTACAGACGTATATTTCAGAAGGCATATATCATAAAGATCGTAAACTCCCACAAAGAAGCTGGTGATAGTTATAGGTTATGTCACAGGTTTGATGGGAATTAGATTCTCAAGAGACTAGTAAGAGAAGGTTTAATGTATATGTCAAAGCATGCATGGAGAAACTATCCTCTCCACAAATTGGCAGTCAAGATATGTCCAAGTGATTAAAAATACTTTGGTGAGGTTTTTTTTTTTTAATTAACAACACATTGTGTTACAAAAATGTAGACTTTCAGCAAACCTATGATGTTGTGGTGAAGGTTTATTAAAAAAAAAAGAAAATTATTTTTATTTCTAAGAGTACTGCATCTTAATATTTCTCAGTAACTTGATAATTTTTTGAAAACTGGAATCAAATATTTCACAGTGTATTAGCAGATATCTTTCAATCACTGGCTGGTGTCCATGGACTTTTTTTTTTTTAAGATTCTATTTATTTATTCATGAGAGACCGAGAGAGAGAGACAGAGACAGAGACACAGGCAGAAGGAGAAACAGGCTCCATGCCGGGAGCCCGATGTAGGACTTGATCCCAGGTCTCCAGGATTACACTCTGGGCTGAAGGCGGAGCTAAACCACTGAGCCACTTGGGCTGCCCAGGACTTTAAAATATGTATAAAATGAAACAGATACTGTGGTCAGTTAAAGACGGCTGCAAAATCTTTGCCATTCATCCCACTGAAAGAATCTATTTCTCTCCCATTGAATCTGGAGTGATTTGGGGACTTGTTTTGTCCAATGGAATGTGGTAAGAGTAACTCTAAATTTCATGGTTAAGTCTTAAGATATGAGCCCTAAGATTAATCTTAAACTAGTCTCATCAATGGAAATGCAATCATGAAAAAATATTAAATCTCAAATATGACCCACTGGTGGTTGCTAGACCCTTTGATTCTATCACATAAGAATTCAGAACCCTAGGACTTTCACCTTTACCTCCTAGCAAATTCATGCTAGGAAGCCAGCTACCATGTAAGAAGTCCAACTACTCTTAGCCCACCATGTTACAAGGAAGCCCGTGTCACTTAGAAAGAGAAGCTACGTGGAGGAGTGCTACGGGGCCATCGGTAGCTGAATGCAGTTGAGTGACTCTAGTTGACATCATGTAATAGACATAGTGCTCAGAAGAGCTCGGTCCAAATTCCTAACGCACAGGATGCTGAGAAATAATATATTGTTTTTGTTTTAATCTACTGAGTCTTGAAGTGGTTTGTAGTGCGGCAGTAGATAACCTACACAGATTACGTGTATAGTATGTGTGCATGTCTAAGTATATATAACACATGCCCATGTATATTTGCAGTTTAAAGAGAAGTGATGCAAAATAAAACCTGGAATAAGAGATTACCTTTGTATATTCATAAATAACGAATAAACTTGGTTATACTGGGAGGTGGGCACAAGTGGACATGAAGCACAAATGAAACACTTGTCACTTTTAAAAATATTTGCTTTTTAAAAATATTTTTAGACGATGTTATTATATTTTAATTACTTAAAATTTTATAGCTAAAATTTAAAAATACTTACTCAGGGGCACCTGGGTAGTTGAAGCGTCTACCTGGGTAGTTGGTGAAGCGTCTACCTTTGGCTCAGGTCATGATCCCAGGGTCTTAGGTTGAACCCAGCATCAGGCTCCCCACTCAGTAGGGAGCCTGCTTCTGCCCCTCCCTCCTCCCCTCCCCCTCCACTCTCCTCTTAACTCTCCCCCCTGATCTTTCTCTCTGTCTGCTCTCTTTCTCAAATAAATAAAATCTTTTAAAAAAGTGTTAGGCAGAGAGAGACAGACAAACAGAGACAGAGAGATAGGAAAGGAAAATGAGGTGGAGAGGAAGACAGCTGTTATTTGAATGCTAATATTTTTAATAAATTGACATGCCAAGTTGTGCTCAACCAGGGATGGCAGTGCTTTGGAAATACTTCTTCCAGGGATTATATTTTGAGCAGCCTGGATGGTAGCTCTAAGGTAGTCTTTACATTGGCTCATCAATGAAAATGCTACCATGAAAGAGTATTAAATCTCAAATGTGGGCCATTGATGTATGCTTTGGTTGTTGTGGCATAAGAATTTAGCCTTCTAGGGCCAGGAAAGGTAAACCTATTAGTTTAGATATAATGTTTGAACTGAACATCTTTGCTTAAAAGAAACCTCAATTTTACTTTGTAAGTAAACTTCTCCATTTTTTAGTAAAGATTTAGTAAAGATTCATAGAACTCATCTAAAATCTACAAACTGTTCATTTAATATTGAAATGACCCTAACCAGAAACTTTTTTAATTTTACAAAATATACTTTAATAAGGACTCTATGCATGTTGTTAGACAATAATAGTTATCTTCATTGAGCCTGACTTTTTAGTAAGTATTTGTAATATTAACTCAAGCATCTCTTCAAAAAAAAAAAAAAAAGATGGCTTTTCACTGGAATTTTGTCAGAAATCATTCTGAACTTGTCTGTCATGAAAACTGAACATGCTGTCTATCCTAGGATCTTTCCTATGCCTCACATAAAACACAGTATCATAATGATCAAGCATGCAGTTCAACTCATAAACATTTTTTAATGAAATGGGCAAAATAGCTCCTCAGTAAAATAAAGCCCCGTTTATTTTAATGATTCCTATGCTAATAATTAAAGCAAACAAACAACCTGGTCAGAATATTCAATGAGTACCGCACTGCAAAGTGAAATGTGAATACAACCAGGAAGGCACATGCCTCCCCGCACAAAACTTCATTCTTAGCATGGATTCACTGATTCACGCCTAGTGAAGAAAGATGCCTATATTCCTACCCAGATATTCCTGCATCCATATTTTATCTTAATCATTATTTAAGTACTATGTCAATATTCTAACTTTAGGGCTTGAAAATTAAGAAGAAAATGTTTGAAGAAATTCAATGATAATAATAAACAGTCAAAAGAGAAAATGCACGCATGTGTACAAACACAAATATGTACCAAAATTTCAATAGCGTGGTCTTCAACCATGTGAAAAAGTTGTCATGGTGGTCACTACAGATTTGAAAGCATAAAAACTTCCACCTAAAACATAAAATTAAATGTTTGATGAAATGAACATTTTATTCAAGGAAAGAATTATCAGAGTAGATTTAGTCTCACAGTAGGTATTTTCCCCAACTTCCTTTAAGACCAAATGTACTCTGCTATCTTTTTTGGTTGTGCTTGTTGTTTTAACCTCTTCCATATTCATGGGAAGAAATTTACCAGTGTAGGTGCTACCCTTTAAGCCTGAGCCCCAAGCTGAACCATGTAGAACAGATCTAAGACCAGCTCAGAGCAAGACACCAAACCAGCAGGACCTATAGTTAGACTCACCCAGAGCTCAGCCTATATATCCCAATCCCAGATGATCCACAGACAGGTGAGAAATAAGCAGTTCTGGTATATTCTGCTGTAATTATGTGAGTGTCTATTACATAGCAATATTTGACTGATGACATTTCTTAGAGGATTTGGGGAGAATTGGTTAAGTGGATTTTTGAAGAGTATTTGCTAAATACTCTGTATTTATGTTTTTGATTTCTGGCTCTACTTAAGCAAACACTAGACAGAGAGAAAGCATAAAGGGGAATTGACATAAGCAAAATTGACCAAAAAAAATTCTAAGTGGGATCAGTGTCAGAAGAGGGACAATTAAGTTCAGAAAAACAAGCAAAATAAATGGACAAACATAGTCCCATTATACCTTATTGAAGTTAGGATTAAGATGTTGATCCTAAAACTATAGTCATATTTACACTACACTTTCTGAAAAAAAATCTTTCTCATATGTATTAGTTTTCGTCATGTGACCCCCCCACAACTTGCAAATGAAAACAGGGAAGACATTTTTTATCTTCATTTCCCAAATTAGACAGACAAAGCTCAGAAAGGTTAAATGGTTCATTGTTATCACCCATATAAACATCTGACCCTAAGTTTTTTGTCTCCTAGGCCTGGCCCTTTCCACAACAATGCTATTCATCTCACTTTTGATAGGAAAAGAGAAAAGCAAAAATGATCTTACTCCAACCTGGAATTCAATACAGCATCTTGCCTAAGAACTATAAAATGCTGTAAAACATTAGCAGTGCTTATCGAAAGACCTTGTCTGTATGCTGCTTTAGGTTCATTTGGTTTCATCTGTGGTACACGTGTGTCATCCAGGTCAACCACTCACCCTCCTTAGTGGTTGGCCTCCTACCTAATGTTACTGACTAAAGCTGAGTCCTAGCAATAGATGAAGTCAGAAATTGGAGAAAAAGGCATGGTGTTGGCTCCTATGTAATGGATTAAGCAGAAGCAAAATGCCAACAGTAATTAAAAATATATCTTAGTCCTGGGTTGATATTTAGCATCTTGGCCATTAGCTTACTGGCTTGAGAGTTCACAGCCTTTGTGGTCATACCATTTGAGGGTTTTGATTTGGGCATTGTGGTAAATCCAAACATTTGTCAGCACTCACTGCGGCTATTAATAGAAAAATGTACAAAGTTATATTGTATTATTTTTTTTTTGTTTTGGTGTATTTTTCCATGGAAGTAATAGAACTATTGCCTTTCTCATTAAAAAAAAAAAAATTCTATGCTGACATTCCATTAGCCAAACATACAATAAGTTGCTCAGCCAGTTTTAACACTAGGTTATTCTCTGAATAAAAGCCAAATATTTTATTCTAAAAACAAATATCACTACTGTGTGCCAGGAATTATGATACAAGATTAAATAAAACAAGATTCCAAAAATATTCCTTTGCCTATTTGTTAATTTTAATGGTAAGAAAATAATTAAACCTTCCTAGTCTGCTGAAGTAAATCAAATCCATTTGCTTGATGATCAATTCATTTCAAGATCACCTTCCATGAGAAAAATGTCCTAGAAGTTCATTCAGAGATTTTCTCCAATTAATACATGTCTAAGCAGAAGATAAGATGTGGATGGATATAAACAAAGATCTGGAAACAGTGTCTCTGCTCTGAGTACCCCGATTTTCAGAGTCTCCCAGTGAAGTATGCTGCCTTCATTGATCTGAGGGAGGTCTCTTAACCATGTGATTGTTAGTGTGACCTTCACAGAACCATCCTTTGTTCTACAATCCCCTCTAGATTCTGCTGCAAAAACTGATGGGCTACCGATCCACACAAAAATGGGCAGAGGTGCTTCCTGCTTGTGACACTTTTTCTTTGGGCTCCTCAAGTAAATTTCAGATACTCCCAAGTCCCCCAAGTTTCTCTGGATTCCTTGGCTCATCATCCTTTATTCCATCTTCAAAGCCAGCATTAACTGTTCAAGTCCCTCTCACATCGAGTCACTCTGACCTTTTCTGCTGCCTCTTTTGTTTTTAAGGGCTCTTGTGATTACATTGGGATTACCCACATAATCCAGGATAATTTCTCCCTCTCAAGGTCTTTAACTTAATCACATCAGCAAAGTCCCTTTGCTACGGGTTCCCAGGATTAGAAAGAACATGGACATCTTTGGGAGCACGGGGGCATTATTCTGCCTACTACACACCCCACACATACACAGATAATCTAGATAAAGACTATATAAACACGCTTCAATTGAAATGGTATCCGTTTCAACTCCCCCACTCCTGCAGGCCTTCAAAGTGTACAATCTTATGTTTTTCAGAATGATGTATGTTTAAATCACCCTATCCCCAAACAATATAATTAGATCTCTTTATACATAAAGAGAAATCACCATTTAGTAAGAAGTATGAACTCTGAAGTCATAGAGATGTATCATGACCTTGGGTGACATTTCTGAACTTTAATTCGTTCATCAATGAATGTGAATAATATATTTCCTATCATAAAGTATCCAGCACAGTACTCACTGGTACCCAACAGCTATTGTTCCTCTCTCTCCTAGACAGCTACAGCTCCCTCACAATCCCATCAAAATCTGTTCAAAAAAGAAAACTCAGAGCTCCTGTAAGATTGTGGACCGTTTTACACACATGTGTACGTACACACACACACACACACATACACACCACACAATGACATGAAACCACTAAAATCAGAGGCATAGACTACTTCACTTTGCTGAAAATACAGCCTGGGTGTCCGAGCCAAATTGATAATCTGACCCGAACATGATAACAAATGCTTTGAGACACATCTACTCCAAAGGCGAGACAAACAGCTATTTTGGTTTATCCTGGAGCTGTTGAAAGTCATAGCACAGAACCCTGGAGTTGTGGAACTGGAATTGTACTTGGAGATCATCTAGTCCAGCAGCTCAAATTGTGCATCTCGGAATCCTTCAGAGTCTGTTTTTGGTGGTGGGAGACAGGAGCTGGAGCAAGCTCTGCATTTCCCAACCTTGCCTCAACCAGAGTTAACACCACTTGGGCCTGTTTTACAAACACAGTCCTACATAATATTTGCTTGATGAAGGGGTCCTGCTGAATTTGTATTTTTATTTGTCAAGCCATTGGTTTAGTTCAACCCCCTCATTTTACGAAAATGAGAGTGATTTGACCTATGTTACTCGCTTCAGCTTGCTGCCTTCTTAGGGGTCGCCATTGCAAGAACAGGGATCGCTCGCAGTCATTGTCAGATACAGCATCAACTGCTCTGCAATCAGCCAAGGGCATTGTGCTGAGAAGCCATCAATTATCCTGAGTAGTCAATGAGAGTTTGCTGTTGTAAAGGGACTCAATTGAAGATAATCCATAAAAAATCAATTACATTATTATTTCTTAATTAGGGCACTTGACAATATAGCTTTCCTCAGCAAAGCCATCAGTGAATAAGCACATAAATACACATAAATAAATGCTGCTTCCATCCCAGTGAGCTCCTCGATAAGTTCACAGTGACCTTTATCACCAAATAGTCTTCCAGAAAAGAACGTTTGCACGTTTAAGAAGACTCCCAAGCTGTTTTTCTCTTTTGGATGGAAAAAATGAGTCCGTCACAAATGCTAAGATTATAATACTGATATATTTGTAGATTATTAAAATATCATTTAGTATATGTGTAATGCTTTCCAGTTTACAAAGTGCTGTCACAGTTCATTTCTTCTCTTTGAGGCAGTGGTGAGCTCAACTCTATACCTTGAAGCATGCCAAATATGCCCTTGCACGGATAACTGATA
This sequence comes from Canis lupus dingo, assembly GCF_003254725.2. Classification (NCBI taxonomy): domain Eukaryota; kingdom Metazoa; phylum Chordata; class Mammalia; order Carnivora; family Canidae; genus Canis; species Canis lupus. The sequence goes on from NC_064265.1 coordinate 24,268,710, forward strand.
AGGAGGTACCTCACCTTAAGAGATTATTTTCCATGACCCTTCTTGACTCATCCCTGACCTTATCCCATTTCAAATGAATTTGTTCCCAGCCTCTGAGTCATGGCTGCATCTCTCATTTGAAGCTTTGAGAAAGTCCTCTGGACTTAGTGTTGTATTGGTTTTGTTTGTTCATTGAACCACTATTTGTTGAATGTATGAGGTGCAAAAAACTTTGTGGAAACAAAGGTTCCTAATTCACAGAGTTTATACTCCAACAGATGAGTGATTATAATGCAGCGTGAACACCAAAGCTCCACAGGCTTCTGAGAACATTGAGGAGAGTGCCTTCCCCATATTTAAGAGAGAGGGGAAGGCTTTTTAAATGAAGTACCAGCTAAACTGAGACTCAAGTAATGAATAGAAGTTAACAAACAAGATGGAGTAAAATATCATGTTCAAAGGCCCAGGATAAGAGACTGTATGGCCTAATTTCAGATCCTAAAGTAGATCAAAATGACTGGAGGTCAAAATGGGACTGGAGAGTTGAGCCCCACATAGACGTAGAAAGAAGACAGCTATTGGGGGGAAAGGTATTCCAGGCAAAAAGTTCAACATATGCAGTCTCTTTGGAAAAAGGAGGCAGAGACTGTAAAAATTGGCTATGACTGGTGAAGTTTGAAGGCTTATGGTGGCACTGGGGATAGGACCAGAATGAGACCCCAGGCCCTAATGTCCAAGGCTAAGAGAAGGTGAACAGCTCAGGGAAAGAGAGAGAATTGACGTTTCCTCTGACTTTTGGTCTGTTCAGACCATCAACAGATTGGATGAAGCCCACTCATATTGGTGAAAGTGGATCTTCTTTACTCAGTCTGCTGACTGATTCAATGCTAATCTCTTTCAGAAGCACCCTCATAGACACACCCAAAATAATGTTTCACCAGCTATCCAGGCATCCCTCAGCCCAGCCAAGTCCTCTCATCAAATTAACCATCACAAAAAACAAATCTCATTTTTGCCTTGCCCTAGGATAATCCATTCTACACACATCAAACAGAGTGTTCTTTTTACCATATCCATCCCTATCCCATTTCCTATTCATCTTAAAACACTCTAATCACATGTGGGATAAAATCCAAACTCCTTACCATGGCCTAGAAGGCTCTACATGCTCTCACCCCTGTTTACTTCTCTGACCTCATCTCAAAACTGTCTCCCCTTGCTCAAGTTGCCCCAGTCATGTGAGCTTTGTGTTTATTCTACTAGCATGTTAAACCTCTTCATGCCTCAGGGGCTTCACACTTGGCCATTCCCACTGCCTAAAATATTCTTCCCTAGATCTTAACATGGCTGGACTTAGCACAGACATTTTCAGCAAAAATGTCATCATAGAAAAGCCTTCCTCTATCATTCTACTGTCAGATTGCCCTTGGTTCAACCACCTGCTGTTCCCTAGCATGTCATTCTGTTAAGTTTTCTGCAAGGCTACCTTGCTCTATTAGGCAGGGAAGGCTGGCTGACACTCCCCAAAGCAGAATGACTCAAAGACAATAAGAATATATTTCTCATATATAACAGTCCAAGGTAGATATTCCTAAATGAATGGTGAATCTTCTACTTGCAGTAACGCAAAGACCCAGGGTGCTTCCTTATGGTGGCTCTGCCCTTTCTAAGGCTTCCAAGGGAGAGGAAGGGAGACTGGGCCTGAAAGTGGTACACATTGTTTTTGTTTTCTCTCTACCTTCCATGGGGGGACAGTGAGTCCCCTGACCACACAAGCAGCTACAAGGGCTGTCCAGACACTTCCCAGCTATGAGTACAGCCTACAAATAGAAAGTGGATATTCATCTCTGCTAGAGCAGCAAGATGCTATTTAAAATTATCATGGTTATTTATCAGTCCACTTACTAGTTACAATATTATTATTTTATTCCCCCATCAAAAATTAAGCGAGCTTCATGATGCCAGAAACTTTTTCTATTATGGATAACAGTATAGCTTTATTTCTTAGAATAAGGCCTAGGGGAGTCAATGATGAATAAATTCTTGTTTAAAATATATGTTTAAACAAAAGTAGAGCTGGAATTAACCTTGGTCTTCATATTCAAATCTCATACCTTTTCCATCATTGGTGGTGGCTCAGCTCCTCTGAAAAAGAGAAGCCAGAGACCTGGCCCTGGCTGGCTTATGAAGTGCAAATAAAAGAATCAGTGGCTTCTGAGGTTCTACCCAGCTCTGAGATTCTGTGTGGCCCTAATTTCCTCTGAGGTCATAAGGAAGCTTGCTCCTGAGAAGATAGGGGAACCTTGCATTAAATAGGACAATGACTTCTATTCAGTGGTTCAGCTTAGGGCTGAGCACATTTTCAAAGCTGAAATTGGTCTTTGAACAGACCCCTATACTTTTAGGCACACTATCAGTTTTGCAGGGCTAGTTACACTGCATCTCCTGGGAAAGGCAAGAAAGCAGGATAGAAATGTGCTTTTTTTTTTTTAATTTTTTATTTATTTATGATAGTCACACAGAGAGACAGAGAGAGAGAGAGGCAGAGACAAAGGCAGAGGGAGAAGCAGGCTCCATGCACCGGGAGCCCGACGTGGGATTCGATCCCAGGTCTCCAGGATCGCGCCCTGGGCCAAAGGCAGGCGCCAAACCACTGCGCCACCCAGGGATCCCAGAAATGTGCTTTGAATCAACGAAGGCCTTTCTGTTATTTAAGTGCAGCTAAGGTGCAATATCCTTAATTGGTAAAGTGATCGTACTGATTGCCTTCATGTTGCAATAATTCCAGGCTAGTCTGGTATTTTGGAAGGAAACGCTCAAAAAAACATATATGGGATATATATATATATATGATTTAAAATATCAATGATAATTAGAATGTTTAAATATGTAAAAATGAAAAAGCTGATCAGGGGAGTCCCTCAATATGCCTGTAACTCACCAACTCCCCATCTTTTAAAAACGCCAGTGTTACCCAGCATTTCCCCACTCTGTTTGCATGTACAGAACAGCGGGATTTCACTAACACCCTTTGTAGGGATCACCTTTTGGAGTGTTTGTGGAAAAGGTGTATTTTAGTATGAGTGCTTCATACCAAGTGGTAGAGTCCCATTCCTTTGTCTCCTTTTCTGCTACTCCCGACTTTCAAGTATTAATAAATATCTTGGTCTTCATCTCTACAGTTACAATTCTTTCACTCTCTTGCTGTCTGACAAGAAATGGCAACTGTCTCTTTTATTTCCCCAAACCCACCTCACCTGCTGTGTATACAGCAGTCCCCCCTTATATGTGGGAAATACATTCCAGGACCCCCCACTGGATACCTTAAACCATGGATACTATATATATATATATATATATATATATATATATATATATATACACTGTTTTTTTCTATATATACATACCTATGATCAAGTTTAATTCATAAATTAGGACAAGAGAGGGACAACAAATAATAAAATAATGCAATCATAACAATATACTGTAATAAAAATTATGTGAATGTGGTCTTTCAGAATACCTCATTGTACTGCACTCATTTTTCTTCTTGTGATGATGTGAGATGATAAAATGCGTACGTGATGAGATGATGTGAGGCTAATGACATAGCCTTAGGCTACTATTGGCCTTCAGATGATATGTCGGAAGGAGGACCATCTGCTTCCAGAATGTAGTGGGCCATAGGTTACTAAAACCTGTGGAAAGCAAAACCATACATAATGGGGGGAATACCATAAGGAACTTTTACTGCAAAGATAAGGCAAGGTAGCACTGAACAAGATCCAACCTGAAGGTGAACCCTAAACTTGAAAACTCCCCTGACCTAAATAGAAGGGTGGTGATTTTTAAAGCTCACTTGCTTTCACCTTATCGGGACCCAAGATTTCTTCTACTGGTAGAAGACCTTGCTGGTATTCCACCTCAACCCTCAGGTCACACCAGTGGAACCCGCTGAAGGTTTTCTCTGGGTGCCATTGCTGGCTCAGCCCTCACTGGGTATGATCCCAAAGTGCAGGAGAATCAAGTCTCTCAGGAGCAGCCATCAACCAGAGTGAAAAAAATACCTCCTGTGGTTATTTACATCTATTGGATCTGGATGGCTGAACTCATATGCGATGGTGTACTACTGTGCACATTTCACAACGCCAGGCATAGTGGTGTCACATTGGCAGCTTGAAATAGGCCACGGTGGAGTATTTATAACAAAGAAATGGACAAATACTACAAATAAGGGCTCTTTTTATCCCCAGTGAGCCAATTGTTAAACATTTATTAGCATACTCTGGATATCTCCGAGGAGTATGGTCCACACTGGCTCCCAGAGTTCCTGAGTGAGATTCAGCTCAAGGTATGAACATACATTGAATACCTTTATGTTTCTGTCTCAATTGACTGCTTTGCTTCCTGGGATTTTCTGAGAGCATTTCCAGAATAAATCTTTGTCTCAGAGTCAGCTGCTGGATGAACTCAAAGACACTAGTGGACAGTTTCAGGTAGGTTCCTTATGATTTCAGCCTGGCTTCTGGAATACCTCTGAATATCCAAAATATCCACCTACCCTACTATGTACCTTTAGCAAAGAAAGGAGAGAAACCTAAGATTATTTTCTCAAAGAAGATTTTCTTGATCACCCTACCTAAAACGGCATCCTCCTTCGCCATCCCTGGTCCAATATTATTTTTCTTCATGGCATTTATCGCCACCTGGCATAATGCTAGGTATCTATTTGTTCATTAATTTATTATCTGTCCATTCCACTAGAATATAAGTTCCATAGGGATCAGTTCTTTTTATTTACCTCTAAACTCTACATTTTTGATGCAGTCTAAACCCTGTCCTACGTTCGATGCAGTATAAGCATGAACTGATCCCATCAAACAAAATTAAATCAGACACAGTGGATGTAAATAAAAATATAATGTGACTCTTGCCCTGGAGAAGTTAAGTGCAGCTAAGGGGAGACATAGGGGAGACATAGATCGAATAATGACAGTGCATTGTGTTAAGAGATGTTACCTGTGGCCTAGTTTATCTATAATGAGTCTATTTCCTTAACATCTAGCATATGTATGAGTGTTTCTTCACTCCAATCATCCTGTCTCAGCTCAGCCTCTCCTCAGTTATGTTCCTTTAAATCAATGCTTCCTCCAGGAATTTAAATCCTTCACAGATCCTATCAGAGTAAGCTTATAAAAATGTGGCTGTGACCATGTCTTTTCCCTCAAAAAAGTCTCTGAGCTGTTGAGCATTGCCTGCAGAATAAATCCCAAACCTTAAACATACTATGGATACTTCTTCAAGATTGCTTTACTCCCTTCATTTCACCAGTCATATTTTTACATCTGAGCTCCTTACAATTCCTAAAGCATAGGAAGCTTTTTTTTTCTTGCTTCTTTTCTCTAGGTGGGTGGTCCACCCTTCCCCCACTATTTCTACACCTACCATGACCACCATCACATGGCTGTTGGATGACAAGTCACAAATCTCTTTCTGCATGCCTTACAAGTGAGGTATGATTCCTTTGTTTTGGAATATCCTTTTAAGGATGCTTATATAGCTAACCACCTCAGAATAGAGAGATAGTGTTTCCTTCTGGAGCAAAGGGCAGGTTTGCTTACTGCTCATTAAAAAAGACTTGAGATCCCTAAGGTTAGGATATCACGTTATAATGAACCTACTGTGTGTGCAGGTGTCTTCAGGTTCTCTTCACGTCTCCCTGTGGAAACTGGGGCACAAGGAACCAAAAGGAAAACATGCGGATGTGCTGGCTACTTCTAGGCTGAGAGTAGTAATAAACTGTTATTTGTCTCCAATCCAGGTGTGTCACGTTGTCTATCATCATCCATGCAACTGTGGTAGAATAACAATTCGCTTGCCAAAAGGGTAAAATCTTTGACTATACAGTCCTTGAAAATAGCTAACCTCTGCTTACCTTTAAGACTTAGCTAAAGGACTAAATTGTTGAAGGAAAATTGAGAGAAAGATGCATTTAGAAAAGGAAAGAAAATGCTTTCAAAGAATACGAAAGAGTCTATGATAATTTCCAAAGATCTAGTCCTCCCTTTATCTAGTCCTTCCCTTACTTTTCTGACATTATACTCCTTACATCAAGATATTGTGTTTAATTCCTATCCCTTCGAATCCAGGTTGGCCTAAATGTGGCAGCAATTATGTTCTGGGACTTCTAAAAAGTAAATTACTGGAAGATTTTCAGCTTCCACTTGGATCTCAGAATATTCACTTTTAGGACAACCCTTTTGTCTCTCATCTACCATAATCTAGGAAAAATCTAAGTCACATGGAGGGCCTCTGTAAAGGAGCATTAGTCAATAGTCCCTACCGAGAGCTCTTAGCTCACATATAAGTAAGCCATCTTGAACATCCAGCCTAGGAAAGCTCGCAGATGACATCAGTTTCAGCCATCACTTGAATGCAACTGTGTGAGAAGCCTCAAGTGAGAACCACCTAGATACACCTGCTCAATCTACAGTATCATAGATTATTTAAGCTGTTAAGTTGTGGGGTAGT